>NC_143562.1:20196973-20499736 GCF_054136105.1 Typopeltis vanoorti | reverse complement strand
CTTTTATGGAGCTGATGTGAAAGACAGGTCCAATATGGTCTGGTAGTACTACTGATAGTTTTTTCCATGAGATGAAGGAGTGGGGGGGGGAGGCAAGTAGTTGTTCTTGCTTTCCCAGTTGGAGCAGGATTGGGTTGTGATCGGATGTCAGCTCGTTTAAAGAGTTAAAGAGTCTAGGCTATTCTTCTTCTCTCTTCCATCATCTATGTGGATGATGATGAGGACGAATGAACTCTTTCCACTTCTGTCTGTCCCGGGAGAGTCCGAACAATTCTGTCCAGTTTGGTGTCGCTTGTTGTGATTTGGTTTTCAGTCCTCTTTTAGTATCTCTCTTATCTAATTTAGGGCAGTCCTTTGGATCTTTTACCTTCCATCGTTCTATTCATGGCTTTAGATGGTAATCTTTCTGTTTACATGGTCAAACCATCGCAGTCTTCTTTCTTTGATTTTGTCTATTATTGTTATTTCTTGTTTTAGTCGTTTCCTTATGTCTTCGTTTCTTAATCGATCCAGCAGAGATACTCCAAGTAATCTTCTTAGCCAACCCATTTCAGTAAGTAATAATTTTTTCTCTTCAGTCTTTTTGAGATTCCAGCATTCACTTCCATAGAGAGTATTGGGAGGACCATTGTTTCATAGATTCTTACTTTTGTTACTTGTTTGATGTCTCTCAACTTCCATATTTTATTAAGTCGTCCAAAAGTTTAGGATGCTTGACTGATTCGTCTGTTTATATCTTTTATAATTTCACCATCGTACTCAATAACTCCTCCAAGGTAGGTGAAGTTTTCTACCTGTTCTAGATTCTTACTATCAATTTCAATTTTCAGATTGGTGCTTCTTTTTCCTATTTGCATAATTTTTGTTTTGTCCATACTTATGTTTAATCCAGATTTTATACACTCCTCCTTTATTTTATCAGAAATTCGGTGTAGATTTTCTTCTGTGCTTGCAAGTAATGCAATGTCGTCTGCAAATTTTAAATTTGTCACATTTTTCCCATATATTTTGATTCCGGAATCTTCATTGTTTAAGGCCTTATTGGTTGCTTCTTCCAGTGTAAGATTGAACAGGTCTGGTGACAGATTGCATCCCTGTCTTACTCCGCTCTTTGTGTGGAACCAGTTGGTTAAGGTGTCCTCCATTCCTACTGCACTTTCAGATTTCTCATACAGATTCTTTAGTATTCTTATGGTTTTGTTGGGAATTCCAAATTCTTCCATAGTTCTCTTCTATGGATTGAATCAAATGCCTGACGAAAGTCTATGAAATTTATGTAGCAACTTTCGTTGTACTCTAGTGTCTTTTCTATTAGCTGTCTTAAGGTGAATAGTTGATCAATTGTGCTTTGCCCTGGTCTGAAACCGGCTTGTTCTTCTCCTAGTGCCAGTTCTGTATATGGCTTAATTTGTTTTTGGAGTATTTTCGTAAAAACCTTACTTGGAATACTGAGGAGGCTAATGCCTCTGTAATTCTTGCATTCGTTTTATCTCTTTTTTTGTATATGGGAGTTATGTAGATCCTGATTTGGTCCAATCAGTAGGCACTGCTTCGTTTTCGTAGATCCATTCAAATAATGTTTTTAATGGTTCCAAAAGTTGTTCCTTTCCTGCTTTTAAGAATTCTGCATGTATTTGGTCGATGCCAGGTGCTTTCCTAGTTTTGAGTTTTTCGATGCTGTGTGCTATTATTCCCTTGGTAAAGATATTTGTTTTTTCTTCCATTTGAGTGGCTGGAATCGTAATATCCTGGGAGCTGTTTTTATTATATAAATCTTTGAAGCATTCTTCCCATCTGGCCATTCTTTTTTGTTTTACTTCCAATTAGTTGTCCCTCTTTGTTTTTGATCATTATCATTTTTGTTGTCTTATTAATTTAGCCTACTTGTTTACATAATCCATGAAGGTTATTTTCTTTTGATAGCTTTTCTGCCATTTGGCATTTTTCTTCTAACCCGTTATTCTTGTCTCTTTTAACTAGTTTCCTAATTTCTCTGGTTAAGCTATTATATTTATTTCTGTTATATTTCTGTTTTAGTTTCATGCTTTTCCTTTGATCGCTTAACCTTTTTACTTCATTCGAGGTCCAATCCTTTTTACTTTCTCCTTCTGTGTAACCTATTGTTTTTTCTACCGAATTTAATATTATTTCCTTTAATTTGCGCCAATGTTTTTCGATGTTTATATTCTGTTTGGGTAGTTCCTTCAGCTTTTTGTCTAGTTCTAGTTGATATTTTCTTAGAATATTGTTGTCTTGTATTTTTTTTACATTCAGACTCCTTTTGACTCCGAAAATGCTTCCAGATTTTTACTTTTTTCTCAGGTTTGCTAATACTAGCTTATGGTCTAATCCACAATCTGCAGAGAAGGATCTGCAGTTTAGGATAGTTGATTTCCATTTTAGTTCACAATAATCTAGTCTATCATATTCTTGGTTTGTCTGTCTGGTGATTTCCATGTCCATTTTCTTTGGGGTTTTGGATGTTTAAAGAGAGTGTTGGTTATTGTTAGTCTATTATTTGAGCAGAAGTTTAGCAGTCTTTCGCCACGTTCATTGCTTTCTCCATACCCGAACGTTTCGATTACTCTTGGCCAGGTATCCCAGTCTTTGCCTACTTTTTCGTTTAAGTCCCCCATCACAATTAGAAGATCTTGACTTGATATCTGCTGTACTACTTGTTGCAAATCTATATAGAACTCCTCAATGTCTTCTACTGATGATGTCGAAGTTGGTGAGTATACTTGAATAATAGTTAGTGATCCGATTGATGTTTTAAATCTTGCTTTAATTATCCTAGGTGAGATAGGATTATAGGACAACAGACAGTTTGAGCCTTTGGTTTTAATATAAGTGCTACTCCTTCTTGGTGTTTGTTGTCCTCAGTGCCTGAATTTAAGATTTTGTACTGTCCATGGTGGAATTCTCCTTTTCCGGTCCATCTGGTTTCGCAGAGTCCAATCACTTCCCATCGGTAGTTGTCTAATTCATGCAGTAATATTTCCAATGCTCCTTCCTGGTGAAGAGTTCTTACATTCCATGTTCCTATGCTTGTTATGTTATTCCTGTCCATTAGATGATGTTTTGGCTATACTGTAGCTTAATATTTTGTAGGATAGCAATGTCAGGTATGTCGGCTGTGCAGTACGTACTATGATGTGTTGGTTCGGTGGGGGCCTGCCACCACTGCCTAGATTGAACTGAAGTAGCTGAAGAGGGTGTAGCCGTTTCTGTTGGTGGTTTTGCTGTTCCGTGCAGGGTGTTTTGCGTTTAGGTCACCGGCAATGATGACTTGCTCTTTAATCACCAGGATGGCATCCAGATCTGAATGTATCAGATTCCTCGATGGAGGGTTGTAAGCTGCATAAAATGCTAGTTTCCCAGCTGAGGTTGTGGGTGCTACTGTTCCTGTGAACCCTAGATTTCTGGCTATAAGGTGGTGATCGATGTGATTTTTCATGAAAATGGCGGTGCCACCTCCTCTGTAGTTTAGTCTGTCGTTTCTGTGGAGGAGGTATCTTCTGAGTTTGGGGTTGTCTGCTGGTCTTAAATGAGATTCGTTTATGAGGATGATGTCTAGGTTGTATCTCACTGCGAATTCTTGGAGTTCCAGAACCTTGTTTCTAAGTCCGTTCGCGTTCCACGCGATGATCTGTACGGAATCTGGGGTGATTTTGTTTTTATGCATTTATAAGAGCTGCTAGGATGGATTGGGTTTCTTGTAGAAATCTTTTTCTGGAGTCCGACGACGTGGGGTTAGATTTACTAAAGTCCTGCAGCATATTTGCGAGGGAGTTTGTAATGACGGCTGCTAAATTTGGATGGAATTGTTCCTGTGTGTCCTTTGTTGAGCGGACTACGTCTGCGTATGTCTTCGTGTGCCGTTTGCTTCGATCGGGGCTTCTGGTTGCGGCAGTTGGTTCTCTATTGTGTTTTGTCGACATCTGGTGGGTTGAGGAGCTGGGGCTACTGCTACTGGTTTTTGTAGACTAGTAGAGGAGGCAGATCATCTGTTTTTTGGGTGTTGCATACATCCTTTGTAGTTTGCTGGATGAGGGCCCGCAGTTTGCACATTTAGCCGGGGTAGATTTTGTCTTGGTGCAGGTGTTTGTGGGATGGCTCTCACCGCATTTTAAGCACATGTATTCAGCTTTACATAATCTCTGGGCATGACCATACTTTTGGCACCCGTGGCACTGTCCTGATGAGGCCTTTTTCTTAGTGGTTCTGGGCTGATTTTTAGCCCGCAAATTGATATTAGGTCGTATATGTTTTTGTATGCCTGGTGGATCTCTATTAAGACGAGTGGCATCGGACCTTTGTCTGCTCTGGTCATTCTGCTGACCTTGATGGGTGGTAGGTCTTGGTAGCAGAGATCGGCGGCTGTCTTCTGCATGTATGTGCTCTGATACTCCATGGAGGACCACCTTCAGGCTCCTCTTCGAGCCGAGGGTGAAGGTGTGGTATTGTACACCTTTATTGTCTAGCTCATTTGTGAGTCTTCGGTAATCCACTATAGTGGCAGATTGGACTTTTATGCAATCGTCTAAATTCTTTGCTGTTGTGTACGCTATTTGTAGACTAGTCGTGGGTGGCCCTTAGTTCCATCCACCTGTTCTTTTCTCTTAAGATAATTGGGGGAAGATTCTCTTTAGTGGAGACAGGGGAGTCAGAGTTGTGTCCGTTTCCTCCGTACCTTCATCCGTGGGTGGTTCTGTCTTATGTGTTTTGCGTTTTTTCCGCGTGTGGGTCTCTTCTTGGTCTTGGGGGGGGGGGATTGGATACCACCAAATCCAGTTTTTCGTCTGTGTTGGCAGTATTCTCGCTTTCTCATCGTCCCTTGTGGAGTACAGGTTCAAATAGCCTGGCCATTCCACTTCAGATTTTTTAAGTAGGCTTAACGTGGTGTTTCTATCGTGGCGTCGGTGTCTATTTCGTTCATAATTACGTCTAGTAGGTTTTGAGGGAGGTGAGGGGGGATTCAGGACCTGTCTTGTCCTTTTCCACTTCAAATGTTTTAAGTAGGCTTAGCGCTAGTCCTTTGTCTGGTGTTTCTGTCATGGCGTCGGTGTCTATTTCGTTCATAATTATGTCTAGTAGGTTTTGAGGGGGGGGGGGGTAAGGACCTGCCTTGTCCCTTTCTTTCACCAACTGTAGACCGACAGTTGAGATCTCCTTCGGGAAGCGGAAGAAAACTGACGGGCACAGGAAAGGGTCCGAGAAACTTGCGTGAAAAGCGAAAAGCTCACCTCTTAACCGGGCGGGTGCTGGTACAATCTTCAGATTCACTTCACTATCTCGCTAAAGAATAGAATAGTCCAGACTCGAAAAATCACTTCTTCGTTACTAACGTATACAGAAAAAAAGATTATTATCATCATCCTATCGACCCATTGGATTGGATTAGTTACTGAAGTTTACTTCATCTAATATTAATAAATATCATTATAAAAAATAAATGGTGTTTTAACATTTACTAAAATAAAGAGATAAAATACTTTATTTTAAAGTAATTCTTAAATAAAGGTCAGAATAAATATTAAATCCAGCATTATTTCAGAGCTGAATATAGAAACTATTAAGTTTCGTTTGAAATTTTGATCAGAGAGCTTACCGGAATACATTCGCCGGCAAAGTCATTTTGACCATATGATTGCATTTTTTTCGATGTATGAAATTTTTAAGAGTTTACAGCACATCAGTGCTCATCTTAATTAGTCGAATACAATTAATTGTAGGATAACTTTGAATACTATAAATTATCAGTTAATTGAAACCAAGTCTGCGTAGAGTGGAAGTCAATATATTTCTTTTAAGGTATTGTATATTAGAATACAATAACGAAGGAAAATGCACTATTTGGTTGGTCTATTTGAATTACTCAAAGGTGTAAAATTTGGAAGAGGAAGACCAGGGTTACCTCTTTTGACTACAATACTGTTTCCCCATTGTAAATGTGGGCTAAAAAGTTATTAATTTATCGAAAATTGCACATTAATTTTCTCGCCTGCTGGGTGGTACGCTGGAATGCTAGGAATTTGACTCACTGCGCCATATATCCATCTGTTCAACGGTCTCAAAGCTGAGCGTATTCGTGACCGCACACCAGGGCTATTAACACGAAATGTGATGCAATGTTTACGTATCGAAAAGTGTTCTCTTCATGAAGCATTAGTATAATGTGTTTAATTTTAGAAATCACGCGAAGCCAGCAAACAACTAGGGAAATCTTTAACAGGAATGAATGCAAAGATGTAATAACAGTGATATTTCTATACCGTGGGTGTGCACCTCACATCTAGCACACCTGGAGTATACGACCCTGATCATTGTGTTTATATTCATACATATATATATAATTTTAAATTTCATTTTTAAAGTATCTTGTTTAAGGCCTTGTTGAGCGTCATACAGGAATACATTGTTCGTTATGCTGAAGAGATATTATTATTATTATTATTATTATTATTATTATTATTATTACGTGGCACCTCCAGGGAGTCCAAGAACTCATCGAGGGAAGGCAGCTACTTCACAACTCTCCCTCTCCATCCATCCACTCAATCCACCAACTACAATGAACCGCAACTACCATCATCTACACCAACGCCATCTACCGCCGACCAACACCAGTAATATTTTCACAGACAATCACGAACATCCATGGCGGGATTCGAACCCGCCCAGGCTGGCTAGATATTTAAGAAAAAAAAAAACTAGTTCCAATATTCCCCACAAGGAGCGTTGTAAACACCAAATGCGAGGAATTTTCATATCATGCATCTCGACAAGTGCCAGGAGGTTGAAAAAGATGGAAATGAGATTTTGTCATTCATTGTGATTGTTACTACTGTGCACAGTGATGGCTCTAACCTTGCCCCAACGTGCTTTGCTCGTGAAGCTGTACTACCTAAACAATTGCAATGCTATTGCTGCACTCTGGGAGGGGGGGTGTCCACTATCTCCATGTGCTCTGCAACGAATGATGAAGCGTTTTGAAGAAACGGGATCGTTGTATGTGCACTTCAGGAAGACATATATATATATATATATATATATATGTGCCTTACACAACTATCAAGATAATTCGAAAGATTCTTCATTTTGACCTGTTCAAGGTAACCCCAACACAGGAGTTGCACTCGCAAGACATTGAAAGTCGACTGACATTTGTTTTACCATTCCTTGCTCGAGTGGATTTGGATGCTGCGTGTCAGTGGATGATGTTGTCCGGAGATGAGGCTCACTTTCACGTGAACGGAGGCTGGGTGTGGGCAACGTCGCAAAACTCGCTTCCAATCCAACAAATTCCTTTGCATTCACCCGAAGTTACTGCCTGGAGGCAGGTTTACAGTCGCATTTTATATTGGCCCATTCTTAGAAGATTTTCGCCATTCGGATTCTGCGACCTGCTCAGTTACTGCCGACAGATATCGCGAAATGATAAACAATTTTGCTGTGCCACAACTACAGCAGCCCCTGTGCATGAATTCAATCATTTTCATGCAGGATGGGATGGGAGCCCCTGCACACATTGGTCGATCCATATAAGAGGTTCTTCGAGAACATTTCGCGTAAGCCAGAGTGAAAAGGCCTTAAACAGGAATAATTTAATTCTGATCACCCTGTACATAATATATATATATATATATATATAGTAAAAATAAATTTCTGTTTGCAGGGAAGAAAAAAGAACAGCAAATGTCATAGCATTACATCCAGGAGTAGAATGTCTTACGCTGGCTAGAGAGTATGTTTCTATTTATTAGACTATAAAATTTATAACGGAATTATAATATGCATTTAGTGACTAAACTATTAATTATAACCTTAAAAAAATTGATTACTATTACAGCGTTCACTGTAACATTTGAAGTCTTCCATTTATATTTATTCAGCTGAAACTAAAACTAATCCATATACTTTGAATATGGGATATAAATATGATAAGTGAATTAAAATTAATAAATAAATTATTTAAATATTAATACTGATTTTAAATATTAATATAATTTATTCTGAGTTTTCATAATGATGTCTTCTATTTTAGATCTTTTAATCACCTTATCGGAGATCTACAGGAATTACAAGATAAAGAATACGATGATGTAATGAGATTTCAAAGGTGAAGAATAAACTTTGTTTTATATATATATATATATATAATCATGTGCTTGATGAAAGTTATTAAGAATAATTAATGGTTTTAAAATAGCTTTGAAATTATAAATGGTCGGGTAGATTTAACTTCCTATTTATAATCTAAAATAACTGAAATCGCTGTGATAATTTATTAATATGTAGAAGAACGAAATGAAAGAATAATAAAAATATTCATCCAATAACATTAAGTTGACAAAACATTAACTCCTAATGCTGTTGAATTTTCGATTGTCGAAAGGCAGACGATCTTTGTTACAAGTTTACGTGCTTTTTAATATCGAACTCAAACGCGCAGGTTATGCTATGTTAAAACTTTTAAAATGTACGTTTTCGAAACTATTTCGAACATAAAACGATCTCTTGCTGAAATTATTACAAAGAGACAAATATTGATCTATCTGTAGGTAGGTTTAGTAACTAAGTTCTTCCACAATGAGAATTTAGAGCTCCATAGGCGTTTCTAATTAACAGAACAAGGTTCAATATTTAGTTCAGTTCATTACTGAGTAAAGCTTCATCTTACTGTGTGTATAATGATGACTAACAGTTCTGTATTGCTTGTTTACTGAAGTAATTTGACACGTTTTAATATTCTATAAAGAAACTCAGTTATCAAAGAGAAAACGTACTATTAGCAAAAGCTAATTGAATTCATTATTTGGTCACAGAAGGGATTTTATTTATAATTAGTTAAATTTATTTATAGGAAGTTTTAAGTTCTTGAGTTATTAGACAGAAATACCTTTAAATACTTTAGTTTTCAATTCTATTTTAACATATAGAAAAGACACCTACTATATATTTCAATAGATGTAGCTTAAGTTCTTAAGCTATATTAAAAGTATGTAATTGTTTTTGAATATCATTATGTATAGATATAGATTATCGGAATGGCAAATTATTGACTCTTGACTCCAATGTGTATAATTCAAATTCTTTGTATTATGTGCACTCACTTAGGCCTGCTTTGAATAAATAGTTTGGCGTTAGTAACATACAGAAGTAATAATGAGAGATATCATTTTTTTTCTTACTTTGCCAACTACTGAAACACGTCTGTTAAAGTGACAAATAATTAAAATTATTTAGACTGTTTAACCTATCAGTTAAATTATTAATTTAATAAGAATATTAACACAGGGAGTAATCAAAATTAAAGTCTCCACCTTTAAAGACTTATGGAGTGCCATCCAGTGATCCAGATAACGGGAAACTTTGCAGGAATACCTTGTCAATAAAAGCGATTGATGAACTTAGTTCAGATCATCACACAGCTTGACTCCAATTTAGTGTAGACTCAAACGGCACTTCTGCTAGTCCATCCATTGCCAATTGGGCAAAGCTTCCTGCGGCACTTTTCGATTTTATTGGCCCTGTTCTGGTTGTATTTTCGAAAGATAAAATCGACCCTGTAGTGATGCACTTCGAAAAGGAAATACTGTCCGGTTTGTGATAGCTCACGAAAAACCCAATCAGCTATCGGAGGCGATTCTAAACCATATCTGTGCTAAAAACAAAATACTAACAAAATAAAAACAAAATCACTACCATAAAACTCTAGCTCATCAAGAACTCAACAGAGCTCCTAATTTGGCTCGATACGCCCTTAAAGATTTCCCTGAACATCAATGGGTAAGCAAGCTTTGATCCCTGTAACCAGATGACCAATATTTATAGACATTTTTCCAATCTCTCTCTGTGGGATCCAAAATTATTTCCTACCAGTACATGGCGAGAGGGGTGTATCATGATGAAGACAAATCTGAAGCCTTTGCTGATAGTCTTAAACTCCACGTTTGCGGATTTGTCATTTATTTCCGAACTCACAACTTCACTTGACATCATGTTACCGATCCTAATCTGTTAATACGACTCGCAGTAGATTATGATGAACATGACTCGGTAAAATACAAAAGTCCTAAAGCAGACCTCATGAACTAGATCTAAAATACAAATCTTACTACCCACCATCGACTATTCCAACCAACTAATTTATCGTATTTAATTAAGGGAGTAAAAACCGTGGGTTTGATCTCCATTTTATCAGTTCCGTCAAAAGACAAAGTTGATTTTTAGCTCTCTCTTGAATTGAAACTGATTATATCTGTACAGTGCAATTTAGTAAAACCTGCGGGAGTCTAGACTCAAGCAATGTATGTCCCAAAGTCTGATGTGTTAAAGGGAATGAATGCCCTGGTTGTTCGTCAGTGATAGATGGATGATGATGCTTTTTTGAACCCTTGAATAAATAAATTTTTTAAAAAAAATCCGAAAAGAAAAATAAACATTGCAGTTATTATCTGACTTTGTCTCATGCTTGGCATGCAAGAAATAGAAGCATTCACTCCAGATTAATATATATGAACTGGAAGGAAAGCGTTGGACAGTGTGTGTGTGTGTGTGTGTGTGTGTGTGTGTGTGTGTGTGTGTGTGTGTGTGTGTGTGTGTGTGTGTGTGTGTGTGTGTGTGTGTGTGTGTGTGTGTGTGTGTGTGTGTGTGATTTCACCCGATTTCACAAGATTGAATTATGACCAGTATCATCCGGATTGAAATCAGTCCATGTTAATAACAAAGCAAAATGTTCATATTATACCGGAAAAGGACACAGTGTAGTTAGGTATATGTTACGCAAAACAGAATCTTGAAGTTGCATTGATGGAAAACAAAGTGGCCATACCATGGAGTTTCATAATAGCGTCATTGTTGAGACTCTGGTCACGTGATCGATTTCGGTTCCTGTACTTCTCGTTGGTTGCGCATAGTTCAATCTTGTGAAAGATTGAACTATGCGCTTTACCACCATAAAATGGTATGGTGGTAAACAAACGAAACCTCCCTCTGTTCGGTACAAGTGGTACCAAGGTACCAAGAGCATTAATACTGCAATTAAGTTAACATTTTCTAGTTTAATGCTATTTGCTTTAATTAATATATTTTAGTTTGTAAGTTACCAAATTTTGCTCAGAGCTCATTACAATGCATCACAAGACGTTGGAATTTTTTTAAAAAAATGTAATTCTATTTCCTAATTATTATTAGATCCTTGACAGGAACGCCGACGTTCGAAGAAGAGGAAGAAGCAGAAGAAGAAGAAGAGAGTGGTGATGAAGATCCCGAATTTGCTGACATAACTTTAGATGACTTAGATATCGTTGCTACGTTAGGCATCGGAGGATTTGGAAGAGTAGAACTGGTAAGAATGTGGAGCAATTTTAGTCCGAATTATTTATTTATTTTTTTCATTTGTGACACCTTATTTTCTTAAATAAGCTATTCTATTTTTAACTATTTCTATCAATTAACTATTTAAAAATGTAATTTCAGCATGTTCAATACTAATATGCCAATTATATGAAGCAGTGAAACAGACTGTAATTAAAATGAATACTAAATCAAATTTCTGTTTTTTTTATTTTATTTTCTTTATTAAAGGTTCAATACGTATTTGACAAAAGAAAAGCCTTTGCTCTGAAATGTCTTCAAAAACAACACATCGTCGAAACCCAACAACAAGAGCACGTGCTAAGTGAAAGAAATATAATGATGTCATGCAGACATTCTTTTATTTGCAGGTAGGTGAGTGCTGCCATCTATCTCTATCTTTTGGTACGTAATTAATACGTTTGATATAATCAACATCATAAAAGGGAAATAAATCCCAAAGTTTCGTATTATAATATATGAAAACTGTACTTTTAAGTTCTTGAAAAGACTTTATAATTCTAGTGAAGAAAAAAAAAGGAAGATTTCTTGGCTCTGACCTAACACGAAGTTAAGAGGCGAGAGATGATTAACAAAAAACAACGAGAAACACTTCAACCTATTTGATAGAGCTTGCTTTATTACGCAAACGATTATGTAAGCTGTGAAGTGAATGAATAATTCTTGTCAAATTCTGTTTTCACACAATACTGGCATTGAATCAGCAGAATTACATAAATATCCTCTGCAATGAATCACTGCCACATTCATTCTTGATATTATGTTACATACCGTTAAGCCAGTTATAAAATAACGAATGATGTGGAAGCCTACGTTCCATTTATTCACAAATCTCAGTCAAATATTAGGTAATATTGAGTAAGCTGCTTAGCATTTTCTTTTATATTAAGTCTTTAATCAATATAAAACTATGGTCAGACTTCTATATAAAAGGAAACTACTGTTTATCAACATTTATTTTTAAAATAAAACATTTAAAATAATAAAACATTTTGTAATTTATTATTTTTGAATGAAATGGAAAAAATATTTCTAGTTATTTTAGTGATCACAATTAATTACAAGAATTATTTCCTACACCATTTTAAAATGCACTTGATATGTTATATAATAAAAGTGGAAATGACGTGATTCTGAGCCATCGGGCTTCTGTCGCATCCATGTGAATATCTTCGTCCCATAAAACTTTCTTAGGGCTATCGAGGTACCCACTTAGCCTCGAAGATGGCGGCTCGCGTGTTAGTGTTTCGTGTCGTGTATGTTAGTGTTTCGTGTCGTGTATTTTTGATGGTGAATTGTGAATTTGACTGATATATGTTTTTAGAGATTTATGCTTATTCATTTGTAATATCAGTTAATTGCTTGCTGCCATAAACAGGCACTTTATTTTCCATACTGGTTCATCCAGGTAAGTCAATTGAATTTACAAGGGCGATACGCTAGGCCTACTACCGCTAGTATCGCCATTGTTGTATTTTATATCGTGACATCTTATTGCTGGTAGATACCTTAGTGTGTCTACTGGATTTGCTAGTGGACCCTCAAAAGTCCACAGGATTATCCTTACCTGCTCGGAACACCTGAGCAATCTCTACTCTTTCTCCATCCTTGACTTAACACATTTCTAAATTATTTTCATGGCAAAACTTCTGAATGAGGCCAAATTCGAGGAAGTATACATGGAATTCCTCAGACTAGGAAATCTGCTGAGTGATAATTGGCCAGGAAAAGTCAAGCTCTTTGACACATTCCCCCCACAGGAGTCACAGACGATAATATGGTTGACATGAGTGAAGAGCCCACAACTCAGACGCAATCAGATTTAGCACACTCCCCAAGTGTGGAAGATGCTACATCCCAAGACAGTAATTATCATAACTTGGAAACAGCTACAGAGTTCCAATTGGTGAAAAAGAAGAGGAAAATCTCCACCAATGTGGAAGAACCCAAAACAGGGAATAGTCATAAAGAAAAGATACCACCAGTCATATTAAGGGATAAGGAAAAATGGATCCCTGTCTCATCAGCCCTCAGAGAACAAAACATCTCATTCTCATAGGCTAAAAACTCAGATGAGGGAGTTAAAATACAACCCATTACTGTCTCGGATTACAGACAGATGACCAGATTTATGAACAATGCTAACTTCCCATATCACACCTTCACTTTACCCAGCGAAAAGAACCTGAAGGTAGTTCTACGTGGGATAGCCGAATGTATCACTCCTGGAGATGTGAACACTGATCTCTCCAGACAGGGCCTGTCCCCAGTAAAAGTGAGAGAATGCTCAGATCTGATAAAAGACCAATGCCTTTGGTGCTGGTGGAAATAAGCAACACACAAAAGCAGATCTATAAATTGACTGTAGTATGCGGACTCAAGATTGCAACTGAGCCTCTTAGGAAAAGAGCATCTGCTAGTCAGTGTCATAGATGCCAAAGGTTTGGTCATGCCCAAAAATTATGTAAGGCAGTCTTCAGGTGCTTGAACTGCGGCGAGGGACACCAGACCATCACATGCACCACACCACGCATGCTGTGCAAACTGCAGAGGACCTCATCCCGCCAACTACAAGGGATGCCTTTCCAATCCAAAAAATCGAGAATCAACAAAAGTCAATCTTGCTCCTCCACGTAAAAACGTTTTAAGCAACCAAACAAATCGTCCTCCAGTCCAAAACACCTCGCCTTTAACCTCACAGGAAGGAATGTGGGAGCTAGAAAGCTCCAACATAACATCCGTATTAACAGCGTCACTTGCCACTACGCTGCAGAAATTCAGCAAGACATGCCCCTCAACATCTTCCAGAAAGAGATTCCTGAAAGGCACTCAAAACATTATAACAGCCATCTGTCATGAGTAATAAATTCAAACCAAAAGCTCTTAAGATAATCGCATGGAATGCAAATGGATTGATGAACAAGGTTTTGGAACTTCAAAAATGTGCAACCCGTCTCAGTGTTGATATCATCTTAATTGGTGAAACACACCTAATACCAGCTAATAACCCAAAAATCCATCGGTACACTATGTACAGAAACGACAGAATTGGCACAAGAGGTGGAGGCACAGCCATATATATTAAGAGTTATTTGAATCATAATACAATAGACAATCCCAAAACAGTAAACCTAGAGGTGACTGGTGTGGAGGTAGATACCTTCAATACTGTTAGTCTCAAGATCTATGCTGCTTATAACCCTCCAAGCATTCCTCTGCTGACAACAGATATGGACTCCATACTTGGTCCGAAAGATTCCATAATAATAGTAAGAGATCTCAACTCAAAACACACCGCTTGGTACAGCTCATCAACTAACACTAAAGGCCACACACTTTTCAACTTTGCAATGCTAAACTCTGTTGTTGTGGCTGACCCTACCGAGCCCACCCACTTCAGCCCTTCATGTAACTCGGATGTACTAGACATTGTCATCTTTAAAAATTTAAGATACCAATTCAAATTGGAATCAGTTAACGAATTATCTTCTGACCACAGTCCTAGTGCTTAATCTAGGTTCATCAGATCAATTCTCTCCTCTGCACACATTCATACCATGGGACAAGTTAGCCAAGGTTCTTCCCTATCATATTGGTCCGGTGCCCAATATCAGTAAAATGGAAGAGATTCACACAGCAATAAATAACTTAACCATACAAATTCAGAAAGCAATAGAATCAGTCAGACAATCCACTGTCTTCCACCCAACCAACCGTATCCCTGAAGAAATCATGGAGCTTATCAGAGCAAAAAATAGAGTCAGAAAGAGATACCACTGTACCAGAGCCCCCACAAGATAAAAAAGTATTGAACAATCTAAACAGGCAGGTCCGAAAATCTCTTCAAAAACACAGAAACCATCAATGGGAAACCAAATTGGCCAACATCAATACTGAAGATCATTCTGTATGGAAATTCTTAAGAGCAATCCGCATCAAAATGCAACTCATACTCCCTATTCAAACCAAGAAAAGGACAGTTCACAAAGATGAAGAGAAAGCCGAAGCACTAGTAGATAACCTAGAATCTCAGTGCAATCCATCTCATACAAATCTAAATATCAACCTTATGTACAAGATTCATCGTCATGTTAGGACAACCTTAAGTCAGAACACTGTTAACTCCGAACATATCACTCCTACAAATCCAGCAGAAATGATAAATATCATCTCCCATCTAAACAGTAAAAAAGCTCCAGGACCGGATGGCATAACCAACAGAATAGTAAAACTACTTCCAAGAAAGGCCATAGTCCATCTCGTCAACATTACAAATGCCATCTTTAGATTCCAGCATTTCCCTACTTCATGGAAAACAGCCACCATCATGCCACTGAAGAAGCCAGGAAAAAATCCTCACCTTCCAGAAAGCTACAGACCCATAAGCGTATTGTCCGGCCTCGGAAAGGTGACAGAGAAAGTGATCCTCTCAAGACTTCAAGCAGAAACAGATAAGTTAGGAATTTTGCCTAATGAACAGTTCGGCTTCCGTAAGGCCCATAGTACAGCTCAACAAGTGCACCGGCTGGTAGAAATCATTACTAAAGGCTTTAACTGGAAACTCAACATAGCTGCCATCTTCATCGACGCAGAGAAGGTGTTTGATAAAGTATGGCATCAAGGCCTTCTCTACAAACTGATAAAATTTAACTTGCCAGTCAAGTTAATAAAAATAATACATTCTTACCTGAAAGACAGATATATGCAGGTCAGGGTCGGCGAAACGATTTCGACCAGGCGCAGTATCTCAGCAGGCGTACCTCAGGGATCTCTTCTGGCACCTCTCCTGTTCTCGATCTATGTAGCGGACATCACTCTGAACCCAAGAACAACATTAACTGCATTATATGCAGATGATACTGCACTGAGGGAAAGATCACTGAGCCCGAAACTGGCGACTAAAAGACTACAAAATAGCATACACACTTTAGAAAAGTGGATGGCAGACTGGAGGATCCAAGTTAACCCCCAGAAAAGCTCAGCAATATTGTGTACTAGAAAGAAAATCCATACCATGGAGGATATTTATTTATTGGGAGTAAAGATTCCATGGCAGACTGAAGTTAAATATCTTGGAGTGATTCTTGATAGTAAACTCCTATTCAGCAAACATATTAGTTACATTTCCTCAAAAACATCCAACGTATTAGCACAGCTCTATCCTTTAATTAACAGACAACGTAAACTGGACATGCAAACAAAATTAACAATTTACAAGATGGTAATTAGACCGGTTATCACTTATGCATCCCCAGCTTGGAGCCACAAATTCTAACATTCTAAAACTTCAGAGATTATAGAATAAGTGCCTGAGGATGATTCTGGATGCCCCCTGGTTCATAAGAAACACCCAGATCCATAGAGAAGTTAATATCCCTTATATCTCTTCCTTTCTCATAAATCTAGCTGAGAAGTTCTTTACCAAGACAAGTAACCATCCAAACCCGTTAATCAAGGAAGCCTCGGAATATAATGAAGCAGAAATTAACAAATATAAAAGAGCAAAGCCTATCTTAATTTCAGCTGAACACGACTAACTTCACTGCCCTCACTGGGCGAGCATATAGCTCACTAACACTCCATTCAAAGTTCTTTCATTACAAGACAAAGGGGAATATGAAAAGCAATTTTGCTTCACCCATCTAGCCAGAAATGTTAAATGTTAAAATGACGTCATATTGACTATTTGAGATAATTTCATGCAGAAGTTTTTGTGTTAAAACTATGGAAACAGGAATGAAATACTGTAGTTATATTCGTTTATTGAATAAACGAAATATTTCAAATGGACGTTTCGTCAGCTCAAGCTATGATTATCAAAGGAATATTGAAGATACACAGTCAGTAATGACAAAATTAAAATGAGCACTAGAGCAAGGACAATGATGTAATGAAAGACGACACTGGCGCCCTCTCTGATTGTTGCAGGCTGGCGGATAGGGACTATAATTTCTGCTACAGTTTGATGGCTTCTATACCACACGAGCCGCCTCTAGGAACAGTCTCTGTGATTTAAACCGGAATCTATGTAGTGGCTTTGCTTTTTATTTTTGTCCCATCTGATGGGGGAAATATCCACGATGCCAGGAAAAAGACTCAGAGAGACCAAGATCCAGATGGACTGATGCAGTTAGAAGCGCCTTGGAAGACGAAATATGAGATTTGAGAAGAATATAGTTCTTGCATCTTAAGACTTATTCGAAGGAAAATGTTGATAGGAAGTTAGTAATAATGTAAACGTATCATAGGTACAATCATAATGTCCTGTACGGTCCACATACCCCAACACATAATACATAGAACTGTATTATAAACATGTAATGGAATTGTACTTGTAAAATATGCCATGTAACGTTGTGTGTGTGTGTGTGTGTGTGTGTGTGGAGAATCATCATCGAGTCGTTTTCGACTCCTGGTGATTCTATGAACACACGCTCTCCATTCAAATCTGTCCCTGGCCATATCGTTCAGAATTTCCAGGCGCATTCCAGTTGCTTCTTTAACTCCATCCACCCATCTAATTCTCGGTCTTCCTCTTCCTGCTTCCCTCATCTTTAGCAAGCATCATGATCTTCTCCAAACTGTCATTTGCTCGCATAATATGTCCGAAGTATGACAATTTATGCTTGATGATCATAGCTTCAAGGGAGCAATTTGACTTTATTCTGTCTATCACTGATTTATTGGTTTGCTTAGCAGTCCGTGGTATTCTTAGTAAGCGTCTCCAAACCCATAATTCATATGCATCTATCTTCCTTCTTTCACTCTTTCTCAGGGTAAAACTTTCATATCCATACAGCACCACAGGGAATACCATTGATTCTGATTTTTGTTGTGAGGCTAATATCTTTAAAGATAAAGATCTTGCTTAAATTTGTCATTGTTTTTTTTCCCGAGTAATAGTCTTCTTCGGTACAATAACCATCTTTATCAATTCGGGATCCTAGGAACACAAAATTGTTAACTGCTTCCATTTTCTCTCCATCTACTTCAAAATCATTAACTTCACAGGTTGCCATAACTTTTGTCTTTTTGAGGTTAAGTTTAAGTCCATATTTAGAACTTTCTTCTTTAACTTTCATAATAAGTTCTTCCAAATCTTCTTTGCATTCTGCTAGCAAGGTGGTATCACTTGCATACCTCAAATTATTAATATTTCTTCCAACAATTTTAATTCCAACTGAAGACTCCTCCTGCCCTGCCATTCTTAAAATGTATTCGCTGTAAAGTTAAACAGGTATAAAGATAAAATACATCCTTGTAGCACCCCTTTACCTATCGTGAAATACTCAGTTTCTCCAAGATCTGTTCGGACAGTAGCTTCTTGTTCATAATAAAGATTCCTTACAAGGATAATGAAACGCTCTGGTACTCCGATTGTTCTTAACACATTCCACAGTTTCACATGACCTACAGAGTCAAAAGCCTTGCTATAGTCGAGGAAACAAAGGTAGACATTCTTTTGATATTTCTGTGTTCTTTTTATTATCCATCTCACATTGGCGATTTCACATCTCACATTGGCCTTTTCGAAATCCTGCCTGTTCATCTGCCATTTCTCTCTTCATGAATGGTTTCAGTCTTTTCTGAATGATCTTAAGTAAGACTTTACTTGCATGAGAAATCACTGCCATAGTTCCGTAATTTTCGCACTCTCTTGCATTGCCTTTCTTCGATAAAGGTATATAAATAATAAATAAACTGATTTTTTTCCATTCCCTAGGCGATGTAACTTAGCAAAACGAAACATATAACATCTAGTAATTCTACTTATCACTAGCATGCAAATTCTGCTTATTCCTCGGAATTTTTTTTTTATTTTTAAATCAGCTAACGGCTTTTCTAGATTAATAGTTCTTATAAGAACTGGGAGATGGACTGAGTCCTTGAATCTTTATCCGGTCATCGAATGAAGTAAATCTGTGTGGATGGGGTGCTATTGAGCTAAGAAGCTCTAGTCATGGCTGGGTAACGGCAATAGTCGAGCCTCAGTTAAAACTTCATTGACTACAGCATTGCCATTTGTTACCCTGGAAGTCCTAAAAAGGACTTTTTTTTCATACTCTACTCACCCCATTTATAATATATTTTCTATAATATATTTTCTAGATTAAATTATACTTTAAAATTATTTAAAATAAATAACTTCAAAAATAAAAAAGGTGCTTATGAATTTCACTTTTTAAAGTGAAATTCTTAAGCACCTTTGTGTTATAAACATCTCTGTTTATAACATATTTCTTAATATTTATTTTCAAACAATAATAAAAAATTAATAAAGATTTTAAATGATGATTTTGATAAAATGATATTTAAATAATTATAGTAATTGATTAAAATATTACAGTAATGTAATTCATTAAAATATTTTGTTATATAAATATTAAACTTTTATGATTTAATCAAGATAAATTATTAAAATATACCCTCCAAATGTCTTACACATACTTTGTACCATTATTTAGCTATAGTTTTTCGATTACAACCAAGTTATATAAACTTGCCTAAACAAACGTCAATAAAATAATTCCGTATTGACGGCTCTTATCACTACCTTTTCATTTTTCAACTACATCATAAAAATCTCATCTTCGACTTTAAATTTTCTTATGCGAACGTAAATGAGATTGTTATATCCATTTCTACTTGTTTTTGTTTCATATATGTGGCATAAAATCTTCTTGTTTGCATGCCAAGTGAAAACTAGTTTTTCAAAAGGCATCAACTGGAATTTATATTTTATTGCATTTGTGTCGTCCTGCAATATACGTCATTCAAGTAAATAAGAGAACGTTGCCTAGGCAACAAACTTGACTTATTGAAAGTTACATTTCGCATACTGTCAATTAAACTGTCATCTAGCGGCAGAAAAAAACAAACTTTTAAAAATAAATTGAAATTCGTTTTTTGGATTATATTATATTGAAGTTTTTCTATTTGTGAGAAAAAAAATTACATTTTAGGAGAAAATTATATTATTATTACGTGACACCTCCAAGGAGTCCAAGAACCCTTACAATAAGCAATATATAAAATGCATAAGTTTCATTTATTTATTCACCATGCTTCATGATTATATTATAGAAGAATGGTTATAAAGGTGAAAGCAAATAAAAAGCACAAAATACGTAATTAAATAATATAGATTTGCATAATGCATATATTATATGTTTATTTCTGGACGGGAAATGGAATTTTATTTTTATTTCAAGAAACTTGTGTTTTTAACTCAAAACGTCGATCGTAGAACTGGTATTATTTTCAGGTATAAGTACTCGTGTATAACTGCTAGAGTTTGGGATCACGAGATGGCAGCAGTTGTCTTCTGTATTCCTCCCAAAGCCTGATATACTTATAATTTAAAAAGCCGGGTACCGCCCCTACTTCGGCGTAAAAATATCATTTACTTATATGGTCAAAATAAAGATTTCGACTTGGGATACATTAACCCAGTGTTTCTCAAACTTCAGATATCCGCGTACCCTTCTTAAATTTTCATTATTACCAAGTACCCCCTTATCAAATAACAAATAAATAATAAAGTATATTTCATTGTAAATGTCTGTTTTATTTGAATTTATATGTTCATGTAAACAAAAACTGTGATTTATTTTTAATTGAATTTGAAATAGGTTCCTCTTCATTTCCCGTCCATGAAGATCCACATTTCAAGTAACTCATATCGTTCCTACGAAGATTTTTTTTCATCTTCTTCCTAGTTGATTCTCTAAAGATATCAGACGACACACCCTTATCAATTTCATTTGATCCAGATGCAGTATCAACGTTTTCTTGTTGCTTACAGCTACTTGTATTTGCTATATTGCTCTCTTTTGTGGGTTTTATAAATCCAATCTTTAACCAATGATCCATACTTAAGAATTTGAAAGAAATATGGATCAAATTTGAAATTTGATCCATATTTACACGAATATAACTCGCTCATTTTTCCCAAAATTAAAGCTAAAAATTCGTGGTGCGAGATATATGCGGGGATTTTCGGAAACTCAAGTTTTCAGAAAAAAACTGAAAATGGTGCGACTTGCGAAGAAGCTCCTACTCGCTATCACTACTTTTGGCATCGAGAACAGTTTTCTTATGTGCATCGTGAAAGTCATCTGTCCAAATAGCTTCATCTTCTTTCCCATTATTTCAAGCAAAAATTACCAGTAATTTACAAGATTTGAGATATGTAGAACAGCTATGAAGAAGTGCATATGATTGGTGAGGTATTAACAAAAGATCGCGCGAACCAAAGACAAATAAGCATTTCAACAGTTGAGTTGAAATGCTAATTCCCCTCAATCGAATTCCATAATATCTGAAACACATTCACTATATATTTCTTAGTTTTAACACGTTCATGAGGGGGTGATGTCAAGCAAAACCATATGTTGCACCGGCAGCGTGTGGTTATGCTTAAGTCTATACAGTAGTTTCTGTTGGAGGGGAGATGTGATTCATTAGTTAGTGCCGTTTCTATTCCAGTTGTCTCTAATTGCACTATTTGTTGAGAAATATATTGATTCCATGCGTTAATGATGCGTAGCCGAAAATTGCCACAACCCCCTGAAGACCTTTCGCGTACCCCCAGGGGTTACGCATACCACACTTTGAGAAACACTGCATTAACCCATGAGGTGATCTATCCACATTTACTATATTGATTTCTTTGTATTTTTATTTAGGTTATATAAGACGTTTAAGGACCAGAAATATGTTTATATGATGATGGAAGCATGTCTTGGTGGAGAGGTTTGGAGTATTTTAAGAGATAGGTAAGTTGTAGTTCTCATACTATCTAGGTGTTCTTTTCCTTTCTTTGTTTTTTCCTCTCCATCTCCACTTAAAACTGTGCCTTATTTTATAAGTACTCTCATTCTTTTTTTTTTGTTAAACCTGTAATGTTCTATTCCTTTTAGGGGAACATTTGACGACCCTACCACAAGATTCTACACTGCTTGCGTGATCGAAGCGTTGGAGTATCTTCATGGGCGGAACATTGTCTACAGAGATTTAAAGCCAGAAAATCTTCTCCTGGACAACTGTGGCTACGTTAAACTAGTTAGTATTTAGACTAATGTGCCTTTATTTATTTTTGACAGATTACTTCCACCTCATACTAAAAATGAGAGACCCTGATAGGCATTATATTATTATATTTCGACTATTTTTAAATTATTTTTATAACATATCCATGCTATAATTTATTATCCCATTGTCCAGAAATATAGAAACCCTATCTTCTGTGTTGAATCCAAGTGTTTGAAAGGAAATTATGCAAATGATGTGTTGTCTAGATGGGATATATGAGTCTCTAAGTTTTAAAACCGCCATTGGCCGAGTGGTTAGCGTATCCGCTCTCCAGCCAAGAGGCTGCGCGTTTGAATCCTGCCAAGGGCATGAATGTTTGTAATTGTCCTACTAACTCTGTCTGGAAAGAGCATCTGCGACCCTTCCACTTATTCTAGCAGAAGTCTTGACTCCCAAAACCATGTAAGGTATGGGAGTGACCAAACAGCGTCTGTGGACATCAAATGTGATTTTTTTTTAACTTTTAAATAAATGAACAAATAAGACAAAATTAGACACTTCATTGTGCCAATGAAGAAATCATGCAAATTGTGAATGGCTGGGAAAATTAGGGAGAATCCAGACTGGAAAATGCTACCATCTTTGTGGTGGTAGAGTTTTGTAGCCTCTCTCTCTCTCTCTCTCTCTCTCTCGCTCTCTCTCTCTCTCTCTCTCTCTCTCTCTCTCTCTCCTACACCCAGGAACATACTAAACTACAGAACTGTTGAAAATGGTCACACTTCACACAGAATGTATTCACCTTCTATAAATATTATCTCGTCTTTCGTTAGGACTAGCTAAATATTTTCATGAGAAAACATTTATTATATATCAACAATGTATCAAATAGTTAACATGAAGACTGTTTCAACAAACATCCCATCGGAATAACAACAACAATAATAAATACAACATCCAAGAAAGATATCATTAACGTGCTGCATACAACACACTACTGTATCCATCTGATCGTGTGCCTAATTTTGAGAAAAATAAATAAATTTCAACCCATGAAAAGCAAATGCTACATCTCCTGCCGACTTCTGTATGGAGTACTTCTTTACATTTGCTAATGTGTTAATGTTAATGTGTGCAGAATAATAAAATTTACGTAATAGTGTAGAGAAGGTGCATAAAGATAAAATTTGTAAACTGCATATAAATCAATATAAATATCGGCTGACAAGGAACACTTATGGTCATCGAAAAAAATACTGGAGTTTTTAAATTTCTCAATTTGAATTTTCTACATAATTGTTTCCAATACAACAAATATGAAGAAAATAGTTTAACTTAAATTTAAGGCAAAATAGCTATTAAACTAGTTATTATAAAGTCGAGTTGCGAAATTTTCAAGACCGTTCTGTTACCCTCTCCCCTCCCCCTCCAGGTGGACTTCGGTTTTTCGAAGGTACTGGTGAACGGTAAGAAGACATGGACTTTCTGTGGCACCCCTGAGTATGTTGCGCCTGAAATTATACTCAACAAAGGTCATGACAGAGCAGTGGATTTTTGGTCTATAGGAGTCATGATGTATGAGTTATTCACTGGAACGTAAGTATTGCAATGCAACTATTTTGTTTTAATTCGAGTTCATTACTCTTTCTATAATCATTAAAACACGGATTTTTTTTTTCATTTAGAAGTGAAAATCATTTTCATAACTCAGCATATGACCCTGCATATTATTGATCTGAAGTGGTTTGAAAAAGTTTTGTGTATCGTTTAAGGCAGTGTTTTCGATTAAAGAAATAAATTTGCTAACGCCTTTTATTCCCCAACAGGAAGTAGACAAGATGTTTTAGTTTTATCCAACTTTTGGAAACTGAGGGACAGTTTAGTCGTCGCCGATGGCCAATCAGAGATAGCTGGTCCATGACCATCACCAATTATAAACGCCATTCAATGAGAGAGAGTCCGCGCGGTTAGCCTAGTGGCTTTGCGCTTCGCAACCATATGCCTGGGGAAGGAGTGTCCTAGGTTCGATTCCCGTCCACGACGTGAGGAGCTTAAGGATCTTCCTCAGCCATAGCCAAGTTAGCCGGTCTTGGGCGTGGACAGCAGGGTTCTCCCCCCCCCCCAGTTTATCTGGGGTTTTTCATCCCGCAAGCAGGTAAACCGGCCTCGTGAACACACACGGATCTACAGCCATAAATATTTAATCCCCCCTTGAGGGGGCTCAACTCTCCCCACTAGGGACGGGGGAGAAAAAGAAGGAAACTCCATATGAATAAATAAAAATAAAAGAGAGAGAGGCGGCTTACAAGTGCTACCATCTCGTGATCCCTAATCCTTACAATATATTTGGTGTCTGAAATAGTGTGGTTTCTATGGTTGATTTTCTTGAGTTTACGGGACGACACGAAAAAAAATTTCTAAGACTTTCTTCGACGGGAACCAGTCGAAGAAAGGCTTAGAAATAAAACTCCTCTGGTGACTGGAATCAAACTTAGAACGCACTTTCTTCGGCCAGCCTAGCGCTGTGGACGCACGCGATACTTCCACTGAGCAATACAAGCTCAACAGAAATTTCCATGCCAGTAACATTCAGGGTTCCCAGGTGGTCAACCTCCCAAGTTCTAATTGGGCTCAAGCTTGGTTAACTTCAGTGAACAGATGAGACTTGCTCTTTCAAACCGATCCTGATTATCCAAAAATCAAAATCTATCAACAATTGCTATATGTTAAATAAATATAAAGTTGTATTTAACCAAAAACGGCTGAATACCAAGTGGGAGAGGTTGCTAGACGAGACTATTCGTATTCAATCATGGTCAACTTATCACTAATACTACCTAATGAGTGTTGTAGGCTGAAGACAACATACCATCTAGCACAAAACTTTAGAACTTTTTGTAAAGCGTCATGACCTTGAACTCCATCAGGTTGTGAGATATCTCTTTTGAAAGATTGTCCAGAATACGTCTAGATTAACTATTTCTTGTTATTGGTCACCATTGTTCAGTTTCAATCTTCGCAATGCAAGCATGAATAGCTAAATTTGTGAAAATCTTTTAATTATTTGTAATTCTTCTTAATGTCACCATGAGGAATTCGTATCTAAGTTCAATTCACATTTTATTTTGAATTTCAATTATTGACATAAATTTCAATTATTTCAATAAAAATTTCAATTATTGAAACTTTTATTTCAATTAATAAAATTGAAATAAAAATTTCAATTTTATTTTTAATGAATGTTTATTTTCTTGATCATCTAACTAGAGTAATTATTTGGACAATGGATCAAGTGTTAACTATTTACAACACTAGTAACACAATAAAAATATTTATTGTGTTACGCTCTGTTAATGATGCACATTTTTATCATAGGAAAACAATGTCTTGAACCATAGTTAAATCACTAAATTCTCCCTATATTTCGTAATAAAAGTTTATTTATTTATTTATTGTAAAGTTTATTTTATTTATTCCTTCTACGCAACGTTTCCAACAAAAAAACTGAAATAAATAAATCTGCTGCATGTAGCGCCTCATAACGTCTGTTTACTACATTTCCAACATCATTAAAATTAATTATTATTAATAATTTATATTACTATTAATGATTTAATAATAAATAATAAAAATCCACTAAAGAACCTTCCAGTTTATTCTCGTTTTTGCATTTAATATTACTTTATTCTCTTTTTTTTATATATCATAAACCACATTTATTTACAATATTTTGCAAACGTCCTACAATTTATTAATATTAAATCATCTAAATGTGTTATAATTAATGAAATATTAATTAATCTTTAATATATTCTTAATAAATACATTATGCTTATAAGTTTTTAACAAATGCATATGCTTTTTTAATTTTCTGAAATTAATATTTAATTAAAGAATGGCTCTACTTTATTGTTAATTTATTATTGAGTTATTATTAATGCGTACATTAATATTAATTTTTTCTTCTTAGGCCTCCATTTTCTGCAGCTGATCCGATGAAAACCTACAACATAATTCTGAAAGGAATTGATATGATTGATTTTCCTCGCAACATAAATAAAACAGCTCTAGCTTTGATCAAACGCCTGTGTCGAGAAAATCCTGCCGAACGTTTAGGATATCAAAAAGGAGGCATAATAGATATTAAAAAACACAAGTAGGTTGAATATTTGTTTATTAATATATATATTTTTTAATTTTAACAAATTTAGTAACGTTCCTGTGTACTCCTCTGGAGAGGGTGCATGCGTCCATTGCGCTAGGCAATCCAACGAAAGACCGTTATAGGTTCGATTCTAATCGCCCACTTAAAGAACTCTTTCTTCAACCGATTCCTTATTCTGGCGCGCTGATCTCGCCTTGAATAGTTGGATGCTTATAAACGTTTTTATCTTGGTTCAAACTAGCTTCCAGCTTTGTATCATTGAGGATGAATTAAGTTTAAAATACGAACTTATTTATTACTGACCATTTACAAAACAAACTTACATTAGAGCCTACCAGTTTCGGCAGCAAACTGTCTAGCTATTTCAAGGCGTTTATAGAGACATAAAAACTAGTAAATGCAAATTGAAAGGAACATAAAAATTGTTGTAAACCAACTATAGTAGCTAATGTTACACGTTCGCGTGACAGAGAGGACTTATTGTTCTTATTCATTATCACGCATGCGTGTTTGTTGTAAACATGTAATGTGATTACTGGCTAGCTGTAGTTCACATTGATTTAGAGAGAGGATCAGGTTTTTCCACGAACTGTTTAAGATTGCACCCTGATTTCTATTGAGGTTTCCACCGGTTATTAACACTATTGTGGCTTCCTTGAATAAATGATGTCTGTAGTCGTCATCCAGATATGGCATGGAGCTGTTTTGTCACTCTATCGTGTGGTTAGTTGTACAGAAATGATGTGCTAAGCCGGAAGAGATACTTCTGTTGTGGTTTACTTCACCAACATGTTCTTTTTGTCTGATTTCTAAACTCCGTGAAGTTTGTCCGATGTAGGCAAGACCACAGGAGCAAGGAATGTAATATACTCCTGGATATTTGTAGAAAGGCACCTTATCTTTTGGGAACCCTAAAACTTGTCTGATGCTGGTGGTTGGTTTGAAGACCACTCTGATGTTGTAGGCTCTTAGTATTCTGGCTATTTGATAAGAAATTGACTTGATGAAAGGGATCACTACAGTAGATATGTGCTGGGAGTGTGATTCTTCTTATCTGGGGTGTCACCGTATAGATATTTTTTGATGATCCTTTGAGGATATCCATTTTGTGATAATGTGTTGGCTATTAGTGAGAGTTCAGTCTGTGTATCCTCCTCTTCTGATATAAACTTTCTGGCCCTATATTTCAACATGTGGATAATGGTCAGATTGTGTGTCTTGTGATGATTTGAAGTATAATGAAGATATCATCCATTATCTGTGGGCTTTCTGTAAATAGAGAAATTGACACTATTTGATTGTTTTTCTTTATCAAGATGTCTAAAAAATGCACTTGGTTGTTGTTTTCCACTTTCAGAGTGAATTTTATCTTGTAATGTATTGAGTTGATTTTATCCACAAACGATTTTAGGTTTTCTAAGCTGTCTTGCCATATAATGAAGATATCGTCAACATTTCTCCACCATGTAGATGGCCTAGAGAAGATTGTGGAGAGTATTTCTTTTTCAAGTTTTTCCATGAAAAGGTCTGCACAAGATGGTGATAGTGAGCTTACCATTGCTAGGCCTTCTAGTTGTTGGTATATGGTGTTGTTAACCTTGAAGAAATTAGATTGAAGGCAGTGTCTAAACATCTGTGTGATGTCTAGAGAAAAGAGATCTTGGATGATGTTTATTACCTCTTCTGCTGGTACATTGGTAAAAAGGGATATAGCATCTAGACTGGCTAGCATGATGTCTGTTGGTGCAATCTTAATGGCTTGGAGTTTATTTACAAAAGTTGACTATTCTTGATAAAGGCTTCTGTTGATCGTATTTTATTATTTGATCAGTTTGCAAGATGCTTTGCCAAAAGGTAGGTTGGTGATGATCTTCCATCAACGATTAGACCGAGAGGTATATCGTGTTTATGTATTTTAGTTGGTCTAGTAGGTTTTGATTCGGAGTTGGTCAATTACTAAAACTGAGAATTAATAGCGAAACCTTACTTTTCGCTGAGTGAATCTCAATCAAAATGCACTCCTTTGTATCGAATGCAACTGGAAAAGTTTTCCACAAGTTAGCTTTTCTGCGATAGCTACCGTTAAAATCCAACGACGTATTTTCTTTTCAGAAATCACTACAATTCCTAAATTGCAACTAAATCAAAGTCTTACCTCTATATATCAATCATCAATCAAATTGCATCTCCGAATTCACTGAGTACTTCCATGACGTCGAATTCACAAGTCAAAAACACTACCTCGACTACCTGAACAAATAATCGAATTCCACTCTCACAATCACACTCCATGATGTAACCACCTGCTGCTTCAATACCAATATACCAATAACATTACTGACATGATGGGTGAAGCACTATTGCTTTTCATATTCTCCTTTATCTGTAATGAGAGTTGTTTGGGAATGGGAGATTTGTGAGCAATTAAGCTCGCCCTCTGAGGACAGTTGTGTTAGCTATGATCGGTTGAGAGAAGAATAGCCTTCGGTCTTTTGTGTTTGTAGTAATCAGTCTCGTTGTAATTGACAGCTTGTACTATTAGTGAGTTTGAATGTGAACTTGACTTCACGAAGAATTTTTCTGCAAGATCACGAAGAATGGAGGAGATGTATGGAGTGCCGGTTTCTCGGTGAATCTGTGAATTTCTGACGAACCACGGTGCATCCAGGATCATCCTAAGGCATTTGTTTTGGATTCTCTGTAATTTTGAAGTGTTTGATCTTGAAATGACTCCATGCTGGTGAGGCGTAGGTAATGACTGGACGTATTACCATCCAGTAAAGAAGCAATTCATTATGTAGGTTCAATTTGCTCTTACAGTTGATCAATGGGCAGAGCTGAGCTATGACTTTGGAAGATTTGGAGCAAATGAGATTGATGTTTGTTGAAAAAGGTTTCTTATCCATTAATACCCCAAGATATTTGGTCTCCGATTGCCATGGGATCTTTTGACCAGAGAGCAGGATGTCTTCTTTGTTGCAGATTTTTCTTCTCAAAAACATTATGGCTGAGCTTTTGAGGGGGTTCACTTGAATCCTCCAGTTGGTGAACCAGTTTGCTAGCTCATTGATACTTCCTTGGAGTCTAGTTATTGCTAGGCGAGGGCTGAGTGATCTAGCTAGAATAGCGGTGTCGTCGGCATAAAGGGCCGTGGTAGTTGTTCTTGGATTGAGAGGAATATCTGCTATGTAAGTTGTGAAAAGTATTGGGGCCAGAAGAAAACCTTGAGGGTACTCCCGCCAGAATTTTGCACCTTGAAGAAACAATTCCGTTGAGTTTTACTTGCATGTATCTTTCATTGATATATGAATATATGAGTTTCATTAGTTTAATTGGGATATTGTTTTCAATTAGTTTGAAGATAAGGCGTTGATGCCAGACCTTATCAAAGGCCTTGGCAACATCCAAAAACACAGCAGCAGTGTGAAGGTACCAGTTAAAACCATGAGTGATATGTTCTGTTAGTCGGTGAATTTGTTGCACTTTGTGTTGTGAGCTTTGCGAAACCCAAATTGCTCATTTGGGATTAATTTCTGTTGGTCCACTGCTGATTGTAGTCTTGATAGGATGACCTTTTCTATTACTTTGCCAAGACAGGAAAGAAGACTGATGGGCCTGTAGATTTGGGGTAGTTGTGGGTTATTGCCAGGCTTTTTCAGATGTATAATTTCCGTGATTTTCCAATCTGTGGGAAAGTACTGGAATCTTAAAATGGAATTGGTAATATTAACTAGATGAATTATGGCTTTCCGTGGGAGTAGCTTTATTGTTCTAATGGTAATGCCGTCAGGGCCGGGGGCCTTTTTATTCTTCAGATGGGAAATGATATTTATTATTTCTGTTGGTGATGTGGGGGGTGATGGTTTCTGAATCATCCTTAGGCTGACTTAGTGCATTTCTAACTTTACGATGAACTTTGTAAATAAGATTGACATTTAAATTTGCATAAGATGGGCTGCATTGATTTTCCAATAAAGAAATAGTAGAAGCCCTAATTGACCTACTGCTTGGTTTACTAACAGAACCTTAATATAAATATTAGTTATATCAATAAAAAAGTGTGCTTTTAAAATTTACTTTATAATATTTATTATAAGAATTATTTCAAGTATTTAAAAAGAAATAAATTTAATATTAAACTTTGTTTCATATTCTATATAAAATACATAATTTATTAGCCAATAAAGAAATATTAGAAGCCCTAATTGACCTGCTGCTTGAACTTTGAACTTTGAACTTAATTGGTTGATGGACTGAGTCCTTGACTCTTTATCCTTCATCTGGATTTTAGATTGTGGGTGATGAGATTATTGTGGGTAATTTACCCGCTCATTGTGAGCATTGAGGCTGTATCAGCTTTCTCTTGCGATGGAGGATTTCGGTTTTTTATGTTTGAAACGATCTGAGGGATTGTAGTCCGCTGCCTGTCGAACTAGCTGATTTGGGTGATTATCCGTGATTGTAAAGAATTTCTCTGCAATGCTTGTCATGTAGGTCTTAATATCTGGAAGATTGGCTTCTTGATGTAATTGGATGTTTCTGATGAACCATGGGGCATTAAATGCCATTCTTAGGCATTTATTCTGTATTATCTGAAGTCTGTTGATGTTGCTTTTAGTCGTGTGACCCCAGATTGGAGAGGCATAAGTTGGTTGCGGTCCGATTACCGATTTGAAAAGGAGAATTTTGTTGCTTATGCTTAGGAAGCTGTTCCTGTTCAAAAGTGGATATAGCTGTGCTATAGTCTGACTTGCCTTAGTGGCAACACTATCCATATGTGACTTGAAGTTTAGACGTCTATCAAGATGAATTCCCAGATATTTGGTAGAATTGCGCCAAGGGATGATTTTACCAAACATTGTATGCTTGTATTCGGTTCTGCTTTACGTCTGGTGAAAAGTACTGCAGAGCTTTTGTTTGGATTAATTGCGATACGCCACTTGGTGTACCAATCCTCCAATTCGTTGACTGCTCTCTGCATCTTGATTGTGGCCAGGTGTGGACGGAGGGATCTGGCTATAATGATTGTATCGTCGGCATACAGAGCGGTGATAGCTGGAGACAGTTTGGGGAGATCTGCCATGTATATGGAGAAGAGTAGGGGAGATAGTAGAGAGCCTTGAGGTACTCCGGCCGTGATTCTCCTCTCTGTTGATCTGATACCGTTGAGTTTTATTTTAAATTTTCTGTTGTGTAGATATGATTTGATAAGTAGCACTAGTGGCAATGGAATACCAGCTTCGTGTAGTTTAAAAATTAGTCCATGATGCCATACTCTATCAAATGCCTGAGTGATGTCTAGAAAAACTGCGCCAGTGTGTTGGTGCCATTCATACCCTTGGATTATATGTTCGATAACTCTGTAAATTTGTAGCGTTGTGGAGTGATATTTCCTAAAGCCGAATTGTTCATCTTGAATTATATGATTGATATCTGTTGCCTCTTGAAACCGTGTGAGAATAGCACGTTCGGCTATCTTACCTATGCATGAAAGAAGGCTGATTGGTCTGTAATTTTTAGGAAACTGTGTATTTTTCCCAGGTTTGGGAATTAGGAAAACGTCGGCAATTTTCCATCGTTGTGGAAAATAATTTAGCCGGAGGATGGCATTAATGATGGCTACTAGATGCATAACCCCTTTGCGAGGAACTAACTTGAGTACCTTGTTTCTTATTCCATCTGGACTTGGAGCCTTTTTGTTATTTAGTTTTCTTAAAATCTCATATACTTCCGTTGGTGACACGGATTTGTTATTGGATTGGAATGAGGCATTTTGAGTTATTTTACGCGCTTGGGTGTGAATTTTACTTATGAAATTTATATCTGTATTGATATAATTGGGGCTGCATTGTTTTTCTAAACTGTCAGCAAATGCTTCAGCTTTTTCCTCGTTGTTGTAGACAACATTAGATTCACCTTGGATTGGAGGAAATGTAAAACGCTTTGAACGGAGTGATTTCATCATTTTCCATATTGATTGATCCTCTGTGTTTAATTGGAGAATTTTGTTATTCCAGAGTTGGTTACGATGGTTCTTTAGGTCATATCGAACCTGGTTGGTTGCTCTATTCACTGCTTGTTTATCCGCTGGGTCCATTGTTCTCTGATATTGTCTTCTTAATCTGTTTTTCTCTTGGATAAGACGTTTTATATCCTGTGGAAGTTTATTTGATGGTGTACATTTGGTTATATTTGTTACCTGTGTTATAGCTGTCAGCAGTTGTTTTTCAAGAGTCTTCACTGCTTTTTCTACATCTTCAGCAGATGTTATTGCGGTATTGGACCAAGGTTTTCCTGGAAGGCTGAGGGAAGTTGTTTCCAATTTATAAATGTGGTGGTGTTTTCTGTTATATCTTGTATGGTGCCTAGTTGTAATATGATGGGGTATGATCAGAACTTAAATCGTTGATTGCTTGTATCTGATAGCTGTGCGCTATGTTTTTTAATATAGCTATATCTAGTACATCAGGACGACCGGTAGCTCCATAATGTGTGGGTTCAGTGGGTCCTATTACTGTTATATTTCTTAAAGTGGTGTAAGAGTTGAGTATTCTTCCATTAATATTTGAGTTTCTGCTGTTCCAGATTGAGTGTTTGGCATTAAGATCTCCGGCTATAATCACTGCTCTGCCTGTATTTAGTATCACCTCTAAGTCAGATTCAAGGAGGTTTTTATTTGGGGGGTTGTAGGCTGCATATATCGTAATGCTGCTTGTGTTTTCCATATATATTTCTATTCCTGTAGTTTCCATGTGTTCTGTTTGGGGTTCTGCTATTAAATTATGTTTTATGTTTCTTTTCACAAAGATGGCAGTGCCTCCACCTCTAGCAAAGCATCTGTCTGTACGGTAAGTGCTATAACCATTGATTTTGATTTTGTCACTTGGACGAAGATGTGTTTCATTTATGAGGATGATGTCTGCTTGAGTTTCTGCTGCAAACTCCTGCAGCTCCTGTAATTTGATAGATAAACCATTTGCATTCCATGAAACAATTTGTAACGATTTCGGTTTCCTTTTAGACTTATCCATTAAGAATTTCCTTAAAGAGTGATTGTGTATGCCTTAAGATGATATCTTTGGCTTCTTGAGTTGGGTTGGTTTGTTGGAGTTCAGCAAGCATTTCACCTAAGTGACTTGTTATGTTCAGTAGGATAGGTTTGTTGGTTTGCTGTGACTGCTTTGGTTTTGGGTCTTCTTGTAACTTCAGCATACGATCTTCCATCCGTTCTGGAGACTATAGTTTGATGGGAAGACGCTTGTTCTTGAAGAGGTTTTCAGTTGTAATTTTTGGTTTTGGGGAAATGCTATACAGCCCCTATAGTTTGCCGGGTGTGGTCCTCCGCAGTTTGCACACTTTGCTGGAAGTGTACGAGGTTTATAGCATTCATTTGATGCATGTTTGCCAACACATTTCACGCAACGAAATTCAGCCTTGCAGCATCGTTGTGCGTGCCCAATCTTCTGGCATCTATGGCACTGGGTTGTAGTTGATTTATGTTTCAATGCCTCAACTTTTATGACTAGATCACAGATGGTTTGGAGATTGTATATATGTTTTTGATCTTTACTTATTTCCACTAGAATTAGGGGATAGGGTGTTTTATCAGCTCTCCGCATTCGGCTGACTTTAATTGGGCTAAATCCCTTAAGTTGGAGGTCTGCAGTGAGGTCTTCTATTTGTAATGTTTCAGTTACTCCCCTTAACACTACTTTTAAATTTTTTTCACTGTTGAGTGCAAAAGTGTGGTATGGCAAATTGTTGTTTTCTAGAAGTTTGGTCATTTTTCTGTAGTCTGATGATGTTTTAGGTTGTATGCGAATCCCTTCTTCTGTGTTTGTGGCTTTAATGAAGGTGATATCTGAAGATTTCAGTGTGGATGCAACGGACGTCCAGTGCTCCTTGTCCCTTAGGACGACTGGGGGTACCCTTTCTTTAATTACATTATCTGGTTGTATCTCCGCTGTTTTGGGTGTATCTGCAGTAGAGGAGATTTTCCTTTTCTTTTTGACTGTTTGGAATTCTGTGTTGGTTTCCAAAAACTGCGGAGTATTATCCAGAGATGCAGCATTCTATATATTCGTGAAGTGACTTGATTCTGGTTCAGTCAACATGCTTCCTTCATTAAAATCATCCATCCTATCTTCTGTGACTGCTGTAGGGGGGAATGTATCTAACAGCTTTACTTTCCCTGGCCAGTTGTCGCTCAATAGTTTTCCTAATCTTAGGAATTCTCTGTAAACTTCTTCGAATATGCTTTCATTGAGAGGTTTTGTCATGACTGATAGAAGGCAACAACTCTATTAGAATAAAGTTTGAGAAATGGGTCCTAGAGCCCAATGTAAATATCCCGTAGATCAAATCGATCTACCAGCATAGGTAGCAAATGTTTCACAAAATGAAGAACGCTTACCTCTATATATAAATATCCCGTAGATCAAATCGATCTACCAGCATCAGTAGCAAATATTTTACAAAATAAATTTTTCTTCAGAAAATCATAACAACTATTTAAATCACTAATATAAACACTTGGCAACCGCCATTACGCACCAGCCGAACTTCGTTTCTTGACCTGCTGCTTTTTTAAGAAAAGCAGCAGGTCAAGAAACGAAGTTCGGCTGGTGCGTAATGGCGGTTGCTGCTGCTTAGTTCTTATAAGAACTGGGCGATGGACTGAGTCCTTGACTCTTTATCCCGTCATCTGAATGAAGATAATCTGTGTGGATGGAGTGTTATTGAGCTAAAAAGCTCTAGTCATGGCTGGGTAACGGCAATAGTCGAGCCTCAGTTAAAACTTCATTGGCTACAGCATTGCATTTGTTACCCTGGAAGTCCTAAAAAGGACTCACATCGTCCTCCATAATCACTAAGCCGCTGCTGCTTGGTTTACTAACAGAACCTTAATATAAATATTAGTTATATCAATAAAAAAATGTGCTTTTAAAATTTACTTTATAATATTTATTATAAGAATTATTTTAAGTATTTGAAAAGAAATAAATTTAATATTAAACTTTATTTCATATTCTATATAAAATACGTAATTTATTTTCTATGCTAATTAATAAATTATGAAATTCATGAATGTTTTTTATTCATCAATGCATTAATAGTGTACTTTTATATATGTGTGTTATACACATATATAAAAGTGTATATACACACATATATAAAAACTTAAATGTGTGTGTGTTATATACACACATGTATATTAATTTCGAAGTTAAAAGAAAGAAAAACTATCCTCGCACTTAATTTGCTTCTCAATTTCGATCCTGATCTGTATTCCTGTATTCATTCAGGAATGCCTCTGCATCACAAAAATGCGTTTGCAATTTTTATCTTAAAATAAAGAAAATAAAATCCAAAATAATATATATAATAATATAAAATAATTTAAAAAATAATTTAAAAACTTCTAATGCCGTTTATCCCGTATAGGGAGTAGGCGAGGTCGTTTATCCCTATTTATCTTTTGGGGACTGAGGGGAAGCTCAATCTCCACTGATGCACAATCAGAGATAGCTTGCCCAAGACTATCACTAATTGAGCGGCACACAGTGAAGAGACGGGTAACAAGTGCCGCCATCTCGTGGTCCCTGACCATAACACAATATTTTTAATGTTTGAAAATAATGTGGGTTCTGCGGTCGATTTTCTTGAGTTTACGGGACGAAAAACCCGAGTTTCCGGGAGAAAAATAAAATAAAATAAAATAATAATAATAAAAATAAATAAAATGATAAATTTTATTTATTTTATTAATAAAGTAAAACAGTAATTCTTATTTATTATATGTATTATTTATCACAAATTCAACGATACAGTTTTTATGTAATGTTACTAATCATTTCTTTTTTTTAAAAATTCCTCTCCAAAGATGGTTTCAGTCTTTTGACTGGGATGGCTTACGAGCAAGAACTCTAACGCCACCTATTATTCCAAAGGTATGAATATTTATAATATATCATATATTTTTAGTTGCATGTCACTAGTATTCTTTTTTTTGTTTGTTTCGTTCGTTCATTAAAAATATAAATAAAAAATAAATAAATATAAATAAATAAAATATTAAATATTAAATATAAAATATTATTATTGAAATATTAAATAAAATAAATGTAAAATTTTAAATATTTAGCACATGGGAAACTTTTAAAGTAAAGAAAACCGAGGAGATATCAGTGGTTTCTCCAGACTTTCCTGTTTGGTGAGAGCAGATGGAATGTGATGATGATGGACATTAGAACAGCCTCTTCGATTTGATGATGACCTGCTTTTATCATACGTGAAGAGAATCTTGATGTTCTTTGAGAAGTTGCCCAAAAGATGAATGCAGATCATTCTTCCATGTTTAAAATCCAATATTTGAATGCCACACTGTAGCAAAAAAACACGCTTCTTTCACCATTCGCAAAAACGATCATGGAGCTCAGAAAAAAATGACGCTTTAAAAATACTTCACTCAATGAGCAGCCATATTTCGGACATGCCTTGGCTTACAATGTATCTCCTATGTAATCATTGTTTCATGACATTTTATTTGTCGTATCTAATATAGGAAACAAAATTTCGTTGCAAATAATTATAGTATATTGAGAATCCAATGATAAACCTTTGCGAGACTTCAGGTCAGTTAGCGAATCTTCTTGCTACAATTATTCTGATAAGTATGTGAGGAAGTCCAATGAATGGTATCGTGGGGGAAGAGAAACTGCTGAGGCTACGTTCGGCGCAGGAGTTGGGTAAAATGCTTCATGTGTGTGTGGCCTAGTGAAGAATCCGTTACTGAATATTTCATGTTTCTCCTGATGGTAACTCATCATAAACAACCACAAGAATGAAAGGTCAAGAAAAGAAATAGATTCATCATTTTCATCGCGCATGTGTGTGTGTGAATTCATCTTCCTTGGAGATTTTACTCTTCTTGTGCTCCTACGCAGATTTTTCACACACCAGAATATCAGATAACTTTAACTACGCCACTCTTTTAAGTATATTATTAAAATGTTGTCCTCTAGGAGATTTAGACTACAGTTCAATGCTGATTTTCCCCCATGTAACAACAATCTCACACGGTTGTCTCTGGCGTTATAAGAATCCCAAGCAAGATGATCTCGCTGACTTCTACTTCTCATTTTTTTAGATTGCTATTTTCGGTTTTCTGATCCACACATTTGCACTGAATGCGCACTGTAATGACTCTCATCGGTATGGAAACATTTAAAATCCATGTGGTTATCCCAATTGGTTTTCATCGCAATTGCCATCTTCCTTTTTCTCGGTTCACTAAAGCTAAAAATGCTTGGAAGCAAATCATGAACACATCGAAATCTGATTTTGAAGGAGTCGGATTGAGTTGGGCATTTTGTTGGGTGAATTACCAATGAGGTCAGTATAATTACGTCTTTTAACTACGTATATTCCTGGGGTTAGTTTCGGCTCCTGTTTTTCGGATAAATAAAATCAGATTTTACAAAAAAAAAAAAAAAAAAAAAATTTCTACTTTCGTATAAGATTGAAACCAAAAGCAAGTAACTGGCTTCATGTCACCAATATGGTAGCCATGGTGTATGCTTTCATGCGAAAGCTGTTAGCCATGACTTTTATCTAAATTTACCAACACCTCTTTTGTACTTGGAATTTTGTACTTTTGCATTAATCTGTATTTATAAAAAAGTTAATTTTCTGACTTCGTTGTTTTCCTTCCATTTTTATATTTGCGGTCGGGATAAATTCCAAGCATGCAACACTCATTCACTCATTGAGTGCTGCACAGCGATCCTTTAACTATGCAAGAAATAAAAACTACAGTGCATCAGCCACAAAGCTTAGGATTCAGTTTCATTCGCAGAAAGAAGCCCAGGGTTCCGTGGTAAAAATTGTTTTGGAACAGATCTTAATAGAATGAAAGATGGGGGATGAAAAAACGCAAGTGTGGTTATTTAGCAGTCTGTAAAAAGAGGCAGTGGTTGAAGCGAGTCACTGAGCAGTCATTAATCAGCCAAACTGCTCCATTCTGAACCACAACAAGAATTTTGAGGGAGATTTTGGAGCACTGCCACAAACACGAGAACAGTATTTTAAGGTTGTTTGATTTGAGATTTGTACAGAGTTAGTAAATGGATGGATGGAAAGTATGTTCATCAAAAATGATGGCAATAGTTATTGAGGACGAGGAGATTACTGATGTAATGATTTTATGCCTAGAAAGGCCACAGATAAATTTCATCTCAAAAAGAGAAATCTGATCCCGTCGGTGATTTGTGTTATTTGGAGTGATAAAAGGCAGAACTGGGTTTTCTTAGAATTCAAGATTATCCATAATCCACTGAAGAATAGCATGAAGGTTTGCGTTTAAGACACGTTGTAGAAGATTTTGATGGGTTGGACATTGGAGCATAGCAAGATTTGTTAAATGAGTCGGCAGAAAGGAATGTACTGTCATTAGCAAACTATGGATAGGGTTATCTGTCAGAGCAAAGAGAAATAAGAATGATTGGAAATAAAACAGTCTTGGACACTCTTGCATTGGTGAAGTCCAAAGTGTGAAATCATCTGCAATGATCCAAAGTGATTGACAAAAGAAATCTGACTTCATCAATGACTGGTATCCCAGGGTTCCGAGAAAGTATCTAAAAGGAGTTATTTGGCTTAAAATGGCTCTCTGTTAACTCCTTCAGAAGGTTTTCCTGTACATTTTGTGTTTCAAAATTACGTCCTTTTAAAAGATATTAAACAAAATAAATTTTCGACTCTTTTTGTAAGCGAGTGTTATAAAGAAAGAAAAATCCTTAACTCATTTTACTCTCCAAAGAGAGTGTGGCCATCAGTTTATACCATTTAACCCTGACATATATTATTGTCTGAAACAACTTGGTTCTGCAGTCGATTTCTTGAATTATGAAGTTAAATCACACACACACGCACGCACGCAGTTTGTTCAGAAATCATTATGATCTGAGTGCAATGAAAAAAAAAAAATATTGGTTAGTCTAATGTGTTAAAGAAATATATTCACGGACATCAATATTTTAGCTGCAGATACATATTCATCGAATGAAAATGACTGCTATAAATTTATAGCAGTAATTTATAGCAAACATTTTTAAATATGTTTATTTTTAAAAATATTTTATACAAATAATTTTTAACTTTAATTTTATTTATAAATTTTTAAAAGTTCTTTGAGTTTTCTTAAATTTTATTTAAGAACCTTCAAATATATTACAACACCTATATTATGTTTGAATGTAATAAAATTAATAATCACAGCGTTGTGCATTTTGTTGCAATCAATCGACCGTGAGATGCGGTGATTGATTCTTTCAATCTAATATCCGTGGAGGGTAATGAATGGCAATGCTGTAGCCAATGAAGTTCTAACTGAGGCTCGGCTATTGCTGTTATCTTCCTGCCACGATCAGAGCTTTAACTGCTCAATAACACCTTATCCATACACTGTCCTCTACAGATTACGGGGAAAATGAAAAGCATTCTTGCTTCGCCCCTTTAAGCCAGTCCTTATAAGGACTATAAGATTTTGTTGCAAGAAGTTGGTATGGATTGATTCATTCAATCCAATACCCTTGGAGGGTAATGGATGGCAATGCTGTAGCCAATGAAGTTCTAACTGAGGCTCGGCTATTGCTGTTACCCTCCTGCAATGATCAGAGCTTTAATAGCTCAATAACACCTTATCCCTACACTGTCCTCTACAGATAACGGGGAAAATGAAAAGCATTCTTGCTTCGCCCCTTTAAGCCAGTCCTTATAAGGACTATAATTTTGTTGCAAGTTTCTATAAACTTCATATAATGCAGTAATCTTATTTTTACAAATATATAATTACTTCATATAATTATGTGGTAATCATATTTCTATTATATATACGTGGGCTGTTCAAGAAGTAATGAGACCTAATTTTACTGTGGCGAAACCACTCATCAGAATATTAATTTCTGTGGAATAAAGAAACGTTGCTGTATGTATTAACAAAAGAGGTTGATAGATGGCGTATACGGGCTGATGTGCCAGAGTGTCACGTGACTAAACGCAACTGCTCATCGACGCGCCTACGAGGTGCGACCAGTCTTCGAAATGGAAGCGTCCTTGGAACAGCGTTATGCGATTAAATTTTGTGTGCGTTTGCAAAAATCGGCATCGGACACTTTTAACATGATACGCGAAGCTTTCCACGATGAAGCAATGTCGAGGGCAAGTGTTTTTCGCTGGCATAAAACTTTTAAGGAAGGAAGGCAAAATGTGGAAGATCTTGAACGTGAGGGAAGACCTTCAACGTCCATCACAGAGACAATGATCAACACAGCAGCGATTATCATCAAGCACGTCAAAAGGAAGCGTCCATTGCTGAAGAATGGCTTCTTATTGCACCACGATAATGCAAGGCCACATATTGCTGGTTGTGTAGTGGACGTTTTGCAGAAGAACAACACAGATATCCTACCATACCCTCCATACAGTCCTGATCTCGTACCGTGCGATTTCTTTTCTGGCTGTTTCCTCAGCTCAATTACTATATACAGTATAATATAATACAAATTATATACAGTATAATTTGTACCTTTGGAATTACTATATACAGTATATAGTAATTCCAAAGGATTATATATTAGTCTTAAAAGTGATAGACAGTTACTGTATATATATATATATATATATATACAGTAACTGTCTGTCTATATATATATATATATATATAAATGTCTATATACATATATATATGTGGCGATTAGTTTTTACTCGGTTGTTATACATTTCAAAAAATAGATTTAATGACTCCAAGACCGAGATAACATATAAAGATTTTAATGATAAATACTACTAGTTTCGGCATATAGCAGCCTTCTTCAGGTATTTATAAAGGAAAGGAATACTAATAAACATTGAATTATTTAAATAAACAAACTGGAAATTACAGGTATAAATTGCCTCATTTATGTATCGATTATGTGAGGCAATTTATACCTGTAATTTCCAGTTTGTTTATTTAAATAATTCAATGTTTATTAGTATTCCTTTCCTTTATAAATACCTGAAGAAGGCTGCTATATGCCGAAACTAGTAGTATTTATCATTAAAATCTTTATATGTTATCTCGGTCTTGGAGTCATTAAATCTATTTTTTGAAATATATATATGTATATATATATATATATATTATATACTCCGTATACAGGAACAAAACGATGTTAGCTGATTTATCATTATTTATTTTATATTATATTATACATTAATAGAGAAAGTAAATATATACTGTAGAGTTCCAGCATCTAATAATATTTGTACCATGAAAAATGATGAGAACAATTTTATATACAATAATAGTTTTAAGAAAAAGAAGAATTTATTTGCTATTCGGATATATAAACATGACTAATATGTCTTTATTTATTTAAAATAATCTTTTCACAACTTTTTGAAATTTACATAAAACTTATAAACTCGAATTCACGCAATACAGTATTACATATACGATCATATATGATACGATATATTATAATTGATATATGATATGATAATTTAGAGCCTATTCCGATGACTCTGGGATAACAGGCAACTTATAACGCCTCGAACTTAACAAGTATGCCTGAACACCTAAGCGCACTTCAATACAGACCCATAACATCGGAAGAAGTTACAGTTTACAAAGAAGTAAAGCTCAGAAAAACTACTGGCCTGGATAGGCTAGCTTTTGAGTTTCATCGTTCTGTCTGGAATTTCATCTTACCTATTCCTGTCTCGATTTTTAATAGATTTTTGTCAACTGGACAAGTGCGTGTTGACTCTTTCTTAGTAGGTCCACGATTTTTATCCCCGAAAAGGAGTGAGACCTGATTAATATTGATAGCTGGAGGTCCATTTCCTTGACGAATGTGGATTACAAGCTATTCACAAAAGTGATGCGTAATTATCTGAAATTGGGCTTGGGAAATGTGCTTACTAGTTCTCGTGTAACGTGTAGGTTAACCAATTTCTGAAAAGAGATCTTATTCGCCTCGTGACGAGCAAAGAAAGCCCACTCGTACGGATTTAGAAAAAGCTTTCGATAGCGCGAAGCATGGATTCTGCATGATGTCCTAGAAAAAGTCGATATAGCTTCTTGCGTAAGGGAAATAATCAAAAGCATCTACAATAGAACAACATGTATTGCCATGGATGTGCTCCTTTCTGAACCCATTCTCGTAGGCAGAGGAGATTCGTCAAGGCTTTCCCCCACCCTTCCCCACCACACACATACCAGTCACCTGAATTAGAATGCTGCTCATCAGCAATCATTAATTCTTGATCCCAATGGAGAAAAACAAAAGGATCCTTCGAAGTTCTATAAACGGCTTGTTGTGAGTGCCCTTCTGGGCTGAAACCACGATTTTCAAAACAGCAGAGTTTAAAAGGTCAGATATCCGTGGTGTGTAATAAAAGGGAAAATCTCATACTCCGGTGAATCTGTCAGGAAAGAGATCTTCGTAATATGAAAGGCATGTACAGACAAACAGAACTTCCTGCGTACAAAACTATTTAATGAAAACTGTTTCCAAGTCATATCTCACCTAACCATGGTACAGAGAATTCAACAGCATCGGTATCGTCAGTCGTATGCCTATACGGAAATTACTGATTTCTGCGATGAACCAGAAAGTTCGTCTACAGTGGTGTCAGGAACACAGTGATTGGACACTGGAAGACTGGAAAAAAGTCATGTGGTCCGACGATTCACGGTACACCTTGGTCTGTACCGACGGTCGGCAGATAGTTTGGCTGAGCCCTATGAAGTAATGAACCCAGGTTGCCTTTAGATACAACTCAAGATTTTAGAAGTGGTGTCATAGTGTGGGGCATGTTCTGTTGGTACGCAATGGGTTTATTGATATTGCTGGAAGATCGGAAAGTTACGTTTTTAACATTCCGGGAATGTTAAGTTTTTATACAGCATGGAACCATATTACTACTACCCATCGCGCAAAATTTGTTCAACAGTGGTTTCAACGAGCATGACAGCCACTTCCACCGTCTTCCATGGCGAACACAAAGCTCGGATTTAAAACCCATTTAGAATGTTTTGGGTATGTTAGAAGAACAGGTCCCAGCAAAATCCTTTTCCATCAATCTGAGCAAACTAAAGGACTGTCTGGTGAACGCCTGGTATGCTGTAGACGTAGGTGCAATCCAATACCTTGTGAAATCCATGCCAAACCGCATACGTGCTGTAATTCGGGCTAAAGGAAGTCCAACAGTATTAAGTAAAAGTTTCTAATTTATAGCCAGTACGTGCAAAACTTTTTTTGTTTAATAAAACTGGCGTTAATAAGCTCGAAACGGAGAAGACTGTGGTGCTGATGGTATTGCCAAAACCCTTCGAGATTCCTTTACAATTTACATTTTCTTCAGCATATTACGAGTGTAGGGTGTTCAGCAGTTTTCGTGCAAATATCAAAAGTTTTGAAAACTTCGGCCCTGCCAATCTTCCGTATGGTTTGACACCATTAACCTGGCGAGTAACAATATTACGAATCCTCTTCCTTGAGAGCCCTGTGTTACCAACATAAAAACAGCGAAATTCCTGTCGTGATAAACTCATCCCTTTTTAAGCTACTGAATCTTTCACTGGAAAAGCAACAGTTATCAAAACCATCGTAATACCAATGCTGTTACATCAACATAACAAATATCACGGACGCACAAGATAAAGTTATTTACAGGCAGTTTATCAACGACTTCTGGAGCCACAGGACACACGAGGTACGCAGGACTTTTCTCCACCCCCCCTCGCGCAAGGAGGGTTTGTCCTATTGATCTTGAAATATTCCTCTTTCACTAACACTGTTCGAACCATGAGGAAGGCATTGGCATCAAATCACCCATCTGGCAAGCTAATTAAATACTTTATTGAATATTTCCTATCCTGTTTGGGGCCACTGGCCATGCCGGACCATGTGCGGAGATGGTGCCACATTGGTACTATACAATGTGTAAAACACTAAAAAGATTTATTACTGATGGGGTTTCGAGGCTTCAGCTTAGCCAAAGCAGTTGCACTGGAAACGTCTCGATTTCTTTGGTTTCGAAACCCCTGATCCAGGCACGAATGAAAAGGTTCTTTATGAATATCAAAAACTGAAATTTGGCTTGGAGAATCGCTTACTGTGACTCCTGGTAAAATCACTAATCAGCCTCGACCTTTTGACCTCTTTTACGAAGTATGCCACGCATTTGAAACTGTAGAGAATCTATTCTACTAGCATCCACCAACTTTTTTAAATTAGTAAAAATTATGTAGATATATTTAAGTTGATGGACTGTGCTCACTCTTGAAAACATAATTAAATTTCTTGTAATATTCTTGGCTATCGATAGAAATTTGCAAAAGACGTTGAACGGAAATCACATCTACATTAAAACCACATGAAACCAGTTAACCCACCTTCCCTTGGAAAATGTTATGACGAAATGGAAAAATATCCATTTGTTGCCCTGAAATTTTAAAGTTTCTCCCAAAAAAATAAAGTGCAGCCTAACACTTAAAGTTCGTAAACATTTTCCAAGATGATTTTTAATATTATCACAATAGACACCACACGCAGAACATAATCACTTTAAATCATAAAGTAGTTAAGAAAAGAGGCTTAAAATCTGGAATGACAGAGCAGGTTAATCGACCGTGAGATGCAGTGATTAATACCCTTGGAGGGTAATGGATGGTAATGCTGTAGCCAATGAAGTTCTAACTGACGCTTGGCTATTGCTGTTACCCTCCTGCCACGATCAGAGCTTTAATAGCTCAATAACACCTTATCCCTACACTGTCCTCTACAGATAACGGGGAAGATGAAAAGCATTCTTGCTTCGCCCCTTTAAGCCAGTCCTTATAAGGATATAAGGAAGGCTTAAAATCAACGATAATTTCTGTACGATTCTCTAGATCTGTAGATTAAAATCATAATTCATAACGCTACTGACTTCAAGAGTGAAGCTAATGCTTTTCATATTCCCTGCTATCTAATAGGGATACAGTGACGGAAGAAATTTATTTTAAAGGGCATGGAGATTATGAATCATCACTAGAAATTAATATGACTTTTGGTCTTTTGTGTTTGGATAGATCCGTTTTGTTGTAGTTTACAGCTTGCTGAACCAGTTCATTGGGGTGTCTAGACGGTTTTAGGAAGAACTTTGTAGCTTTCGCGTTCTTCCCCGCGATAATCTGCAGAGAGTCTGGAGTGAATTTAATTCTGTTCATCGAGGAGTGCAAATGAGGGTGGATTGTGTTTCGTGTAGGAATCTTTTTTTCAGCAAAACTGAGGTCAGTTTTGCTGAATTCTTGTAACATATTTGCCAGATAGGCAATGATGATAGATGTAATATTTGAATGTGCTGCTGGCTGATTCTGTTCCTGTGTTGTCTTCTTTGAGCGGGCCACGTTAGCATCTGTCCTTGACTGTTGATGAGAATTTAATCTCTTGGAAGTCTCAGTCACAGTGGAAGATGAGCATCTGTAGCTCTCTATTGAATAATGGAGGGCTATGGAGTTGGAGCATCTGGAGATCTCATTCTAGATAAAGGTAGATTGTTTCTTTGGCTCAGCATGTTTATTCTTTGGGTGATGAGTGCATCCTCTATAGTTGGCAGGGTGAGACCGCAGTTAACACACCTAGCCGGGGTGGTTTTTGGCTTGGTGCAGGTGTTAGTGGGGTGGCTCTCACCGCATTTCAGGCACCTGTACTCCGGTCTATATAACTTCTGAGCGTGACCAAACCTCTGGCACCTCTGGTATTTCCCAGTTGAGGCCTTTTTTTCAGAGATTCTGGGGTAACTTGAAGCTCACAGACTGATTTTAACTCATAAATGCTTTTGTAAGCATTATGGATCTCCACTAAGACTAGTGATATCGAGCTATTATTAGCGCTAATCATTTGGCTGACCTTAATAGATGGCAGGTCCTAGTAGCAGAGATCAGCAGTTATTTCATATCTGTAGTTATGTTCTCTGAAACACCTCGGAGGTCTACGTTCAGATTCTTCTGCGAGCCGAGGGAGAAGGTGTGGTATTGCGTACCACTGGAGTCTAATGTTTTGGTACGTTTTCTATAATCCATCACGGTGGCGGGCTGGATCTGAACGCCATCGTCCACATTCTTTGCTGAAGTCTATTGTATTTGAAGTTTAGTCATGGTGAACCTTAAAGATGTCCATCTTGGTTTCTCATGGAGAACGATCGGGTGCACCTTCTCCTTGGGAGAGGCAGCGGAATCAGAGATGGGACCGTTGTCTTCCATTGCGATGTCTACGGGTGACTCTGTATCTGTAGTTTTGCGCTTTTTACGAACGTAGGTTTCTCTGCTGTGGGGGGGGGGAGAGTGGTGACTTACCAAATCTAGTTTCTCCTCATCATCATCTCCAGACATACAGTATAAATTGAGAAGGATGGGCCACTCGAGGTGAAACTTTTTAAAAAAAACAGAGTGCCATCCGTTTGTCGAGCGACTCTATGATGGTGTCTGGATCAATCTCACTCATGATGTTAATAGCGAGATTAGTCGTGAATGAAATCTCCCAGGTCCGGGGACCCGCCGGCACAGTCCTGTAGGTCGGAGAAGTCTACTAGTAGCAAATGATGGAAGAGAAATCAAAAAAGTGTTGTAGCGTTATGGGGGTGGGAGAGTGATGCCGTGACTTTACTTGGCTCAGCTCGAATTACCTACCTCCTTATAAACCAAATATCCACCACTGGTCTTCTTAGCGTGTGGAGCCTACGGCCAATCACCTCGTATACATTTTGTGCAGAGAGAGAGAGAGACAGTAGGAGTTCAAGCTGGGTTGGGGCCAGTGCAGTGCAAGAATCACGAAATACCTTCGATGGCAGAATAGTAAAAATCTAAAAGAATGAAGATATCTAGCAGAAAGAAGTGAACACGTCCATCCTTGCCAAAGCGAAACTCTTTTCAATTCTGGTAAAAAGATAAAATTCTGATAAATGCTAGATAAAAAAATCGTTATAAAATATGATTAAAATAAAAATGACCGTTAAAATAAAAAAGTAATAATTCCGAATTTTTATTAAAATTATTTTAAATAATTAAATATTAATGATTTATTATTTTATTTATTTTATGTTATATGAATTTATTTTCTATTATACGAATTTATTTTATATTATATGATTTTATTTTCAATATGATTTTATTTCTGTTTTTAGGTTAATGGACCCACAGATACCTCAAATTTTGATATTTATCCAAGGAACCATGAAATACCTCCAGACGAAACATCTGGTTGGGAAAAAGATTTCTGAACTTATCAGCATTTATACACTGTGATCAATAACAAAACAAAGTACTTTTTGGTGGTGCTTTTTTCATAATTAACTATCTTCATCAAAACGTCCATAGAGTTTCTGGAGCATCCATTATGGAAGAATACACGAAAAGGATTTTAAAAATATTTAATGACGCCATTAGAGATGATAATATATTTTTTCGTAAATAAACATTTCCTGATATTGTTATAATGGCCGCTACTGTGATCTTTGCCCAATGTGATATTTGCCAGCGGAACCGTGAATCGACATTGGAAATCCTGGTGGCGTAATGAAGAACCTCCACTCGTACGAAAAATTCATGAGAAATGACCTCATTGTTTTAAAAACCATGTTAACCAATTAGAAATGAGTATGTCATGATGCTGTGCGTCAGCATATTTAATATTAGAATCAAAGAAATAATTACAGGAATTATCATCAATGCCAAAATATTTCATGTATTTATTGAGAACTGTATTTTTACTGTTGACAGCTGCTTTATATGTATAAAACGATATAATAGTTGTTAAGCTTCAATAAATAAAAATATCATTGCGTCAAATTAGAATATTACTGAAGTGAAAAAAACTGCATTTTCTGTAAAGTACCCAGAAATTAATTATCTAGTTCAGAAGTCAATTTCAGTAAAGAAAACATGTTTATTTTTTTTTTTTTTATGGGGAGAATTTCTAGTTTTATTTGTGGGATAAACTAAATAATTTATCTTCGTAAATTAACTAATAATTCATCTTCGTAAAATGTAAATTAGCCAGTCCTTGTTTAAATCAATTAACTAAATAATAATACACTTTCCCTCGATGAGTCTTTGGACTCCCTGGAGGTGTCAAATAATAATAATAATAATAATACAATTTTGAAATCGTTCCATAATTTTAGTCGGTTATTTATTTTCAATTCCAGTCGCATTTTATTGTATCAGTCAGAATTAAAATTATTATTTTTTAATGTTGTATTTTGTTTGGATTTTTTTCTTTCTATTCCTTATAAGGAGAATTTGTTAGCAAGTTGATTATTGTAAAATTTTCTTAAAACTTTGAAGTTGTGCATAAATATAATTTTTTGTACAAATTTCTTTTAACTTTTGAATGACATAAACATAATTTCCATCTGTTATAAAATTCCGCAAACTCAATAAAATAATTGTTGTTATTACATGCAGTCATGAAAGTACTAAATAAATTGCGGTGTGTGTGTGTGGGGGGGGGGGTTGTGGACCTAGTTGAATTTTTGAGAAATTGAAAATATATATTCAAGCTCTATTAAATATGTATCGGGTTTCGTCGTTCTGTTTATCCAGAATAAATAAAATAGTGATAATATAAAATTATTCAGTATTTTTAAATGTAAACTGAGAACATTAAGCCTATTTTAGCATCAGTATAAATTCGCTGTTACTTCCGAAGTAATTACTGCATTTTTTTTTTTTTCCGACAAACATTATTAGCTGGAAGTTGGTATTAGATTACTAAAGTTATTTAGTCATATCCAAACTTAAGTTAACGAGGGATTGATAAAAAGCTTTCAACTTCAGTCCTGAAAATATCTTCAGGACTGAGGTAAGGTAGTAACACCGGGCAACTCGTAGCAAACGTGGATCAAGCTAACATCACTCCTATCTCAGTATCTCCTATATAATGCAAAACACATCTCCTTGCGGATATGTATAACGTTATGCATTAAGGGAAGGGCCACTACCCAGACTAGTTTCGACCTTTATTGAGGTCTCTTCAGTGAGAGCCAGGCCCAGAAGTGGAGATACCAGGCAGAAGCAGTGGCAAGGTCATCTTTACCTATAGGAGTTGCCAAAAGGTGTGCCACCTTTTTCTTAAATTACTCTGGATTTAGAGAAAGATGTTGAAAGTTTGTTTTTCACTTGGTTAGACTATAATAAATTTAGTTTAATCCTTTATCCAAGTGTGAGCAAACAAAGATTGCGCCTGAAAGTATCTTCAGGACTGAGGTAGGGTAGTACAACACCGGGAAACTCGTAGCAAAGGTGGACCAATAATGTATCTCCCATAATGCAAAACACATCTCCTTGCGGGTATGTATAATGTTATGCATTAAGGGACAACACACCTATGTGTGTTGACATTGCATGTAAGGTGTGTAGTTCATATTGATTGTAGTATCTGTTTCTAGTAGTCTAATTCATTGTAGCATGTGTTCTACCAATCTAATATGGCAATATTGAGTGTAGTATCTGTTCTTATTAGACTAATGGCAATATCTGACTATTAGTAACATGGATTAGTTGCTTTGAGTTGCTTGAAATTATGGTCAAAGCAACTAGGCCTAGGAGATCGATGGCCTGTTGATAGGTTTAATCTGATGAAACACTCGACTTTCCTTGACGAAAACCCTATCACCTCAACATAAATCGGATAATTCACCTTCATTTAAAAATCCCATCTCATCTAATTACTATATTGCAATTTTGTTTGAGTGACAAGTTTGGAAGCTTGTGAAACTTATAGGGGAAAGACAACCCCTTTCCCATATGAAGACTTGACATGGAATTGTACACTCGAATGAAGAAAAAATAGAAGCCCTAATTGATAACCTGAAAGATCAATGCAGTCGATCTTACAAAAACTTAAATATTAATCTCATTTATAAAGTTTATCGTCAGGTCAGAAAAGCCTTAAGACAGCCTAAGGATTATTCAGATCTCATCACCCCCACTACTCCAACAGAAATAATCAACATTATATCCCAACTGAAGAATAAAAAGGCCTCCTGGTTCCGATGGCATCACCAATAGAATAATAAAATTACCTCCAAGGAAGGCCATAATTCATCTAATTAATATAACCAATTCCATATTAAGACTCCAGTACCTTCCCACAGCTTGGAAAACTGCTGACATCATCGCTCTGAAAAAAGTCTAATAACTCACAACTCCCCCAAAGCTACAGGCCCATCAATCTTCTTTCCTGCCTCTGCAAAGTAACAGAAAAAATAATTTTGACAAGGCTACAACTAGTAGTGGACAAACATAAAATAATCCCAAATGAGCGATTTGGTTTTCGCAAAGCTCACCGCACAGTGCAACAAAATCACCGATTAACAGAACACATCATCCATGGTTTCAACTGACACCTCCACACTGCTGCTGCTGTGTTCTTGGACGTTGCTAAGGCCTTTGATAAGGTCTGGTATCAAGGCCTTGTCTTCAACCTTATTGAAAACAACATCCCAATTAAGCTAGTAAAACTTACTACCTCATACCTTAGCGAAAGATACATGCAAGTAAAGCTTAACGGAATTGTTTCATCAAGGTGCAAAATTCTAGCTGGTCTACCTCAAGGTTCCCTTCTGGCCTCACTACTGTTCACAATTTACGTGTCAGACATCCTTCTAAATTCAAGAATAACCATTACTGCACATTACTAGAATAGCAACGACGCCGCTATTCTATTAAGGTCTCTCAGCCGTAGCCTGGCGATCTCAAGACTCCAAGGAAGTAGCAACGCACTGGAAAAATGGTTCATTAACTGGAGGAATCAAGTAAACTCCCTCAAAAGCTCAGCCATGTCATTCTCTAGAAAAATGGTCAGCATTAAGGAAGACATCTTGCTCTCTAGTCAAAAGATCCCATGGCAATCAGAGACCAAATATCTTGCAGTACTACTGGATAATAGCGTTATACGTTATGAACGTCGTATATTTGAATTTTGATTCAAAAGAATTGAGTGTTAACACAGGTAATGAAAGTAAGATTTCGAAGTTGACAAATTTATTCAGCAAAGTCTCATGATTTGTGAATGAATATTGTATTTTAGGATTCCAACTGCACAGTCTGTGAACTGAGATGTAAGGTCGAGTTAAAATACTTTTTAAATCCCTGCTTGATAATAATTTCAACATTTGTGAGGTGAAACTCGAAAGCTCAGTCTTCAACGATGTCCTTTGGTAGGAAAGACTTGGGTTCGAATCTCGTCTAGAATGTGAAGAACATTTACCAGGGCTTTTCAATTGAAGGTAAGTTAGCCAGTCGAGGTTGTCGTACCGCAACTAGACAAGCCATCCAGGAGAACACACGCAATTGAGAGACAAAAATACCTTATAACCGACAGATGTATATTGGTTTCTTATGGCCGTTGTATCTTTATATGGTAACTAACTAATGGCAAAATATGTCCGCGCCGTTAGTCTAGTGGCTATGCGCTTCGCAACCAAATTATGCCTGGGAAAAGAGTGTCCTAGGTTTGATTCCCGTTGACGACGTGAGGAGCTTAAGGATCTGTCAAGTTAGTCGGTCTTGGGTGTGGACTGCACGGTTTTTCTTCCCAGTGAACACACACAGGCTACAGTCATTGGATATTGTACGGCAAACTACAATTGCGTCTGTTCTGGAAAACCGACCAGAACACACGCAATTGTAGGTTAGAGATAAATATCGTCGTCCGATGTGAGGCCACTTCCCCGCTTATTGAATCATAAATGATTTGAAAAAAGTCACATGTCTGGTCTCTAGTGCAGGATTTCCAGATTATGTAAAATATTAATAACAATACAAAAAAATCCTTAGGTCACTCACAGTATTATGTACTACGGGTACACGATTATGTGGGCGTGAGCAACATAAAATAATAATGCACATATTGCATCGATATTGATAATATATTATTTCTTCAGCCATAATTCCAACCACCTCGATCCAACTTTTGCGGAGGCAATACTTCTGGGTTCTGTTTTTAAAAGTTCGCTATAGCTTCTTAAAAATCTTTTTATACATTGATCAAACTATAATCAATATCTTTCTTATCTTTTCTGAATCTCATGTACTTGAGAAACAACAGTTTCAATGTTGTTTCTCAAAGGGAGTTAAAACGAGAGTGTAATAGTGCCGAACAGGAATGACTTGTCCCAGACCTTCTTCAAAATCTTCATATTCATTAATATAATGATTCCTAAAAATATTAATTGCAGCCTGTGTAGCTCAGTGGAGGTGGCGTGTGCCCTCCACAGCACTAGACTTTCCGAAGACTGACCTACATTCGATTCTAGACAAAGACTAGCAGAAATTTTTTCTAAGCCTTTCCTCTACTGGCTCCCGAGTTCGTCGATTTGTTTTTTTCTCCCAAAATCTCTGATTTTTCATCCTGTAAACTCAAGAAAATTCGATCATAGAACCCACACTACTTCAGACAATAAATGCAGTGTTAGGATTAGGTACTGTGAGATGGCGGCACTTGTCAGTCGTCCATTCACTGGATGTCGTTTATAATCAGTGATAGTCTTGGGTCAACTACACATACCAACCACTGACTTAGAAATCTTTAGTCAGATGTATGTAAACATCATTTACGCACACAGCCTATATATACAAAATACTTGGTCACGTGAGAAACCATGTAACATTCCTACTAGTCGGTCATCGTCAATAGTCTTAATAGCAATGGGAAAAAAAAAAAAGGATATTTCGGAGTTCGATAAAGGGTCCGTCTTTCTGGAGCCACGATTTTGAAAACAGCAGAGCTGACTGTTTTCTCAAAAGGTCAGATATCCTAGGTGTTTAATCAGTCGGAAAATAACCCACATTGTTTTTCTAAGTCATACATGTGGACCTAAAACTCTCTGTGAGGAAAGAGATCGCAGTCATCTGAAAAGTCTTGTACGGACAAACAGAACTTCCTCTGTGCAGCAACTGACTGAAGCATTTAATGAAGGCTGTTCCCGACCCTTATCTCACAGAACTATGCACAGGGAATTGAAGAGGATAGGTATTGGCCGTCGCATGTCTATACGGAAACCATTGATTTCTGCGAAGAATCGGAAAGTTCGCTTATAGCAGTGTCAGAAATATCGTACTGGACACCGGAAGGAAGTTATGTGTCCGACGAGTCACAGTACACGCCGTTCTGTACTGATGGTAGGCAGAGAGTTTGGGGGTTTTCCCCATGAAGCAATGAACTCGGCTTGCCTTGTAAACACAACTCAAGGTTCTGGAGGTCCCTTGATATTTCTGGAAGGTCAGGTGTCCTCCAAGGAATATCTGTACATTGTTGCTGATCAAGACCATCCTGTAACATTCACTTTTTATCCAACTGGTGAAGGTTGTTTGATGGACGACAATGCTACTCTCCATCACGCAAGAATTGTTCAGCAGTGGCTCAGCGTGCATGAGAAGTGACTTCCACCATCTTCCATGCCACCAGAAACGCTGAATCCAATGAGAATGTATGGAAGATGTTAGAAAAACAGATCAGAGAGCAAACTCCTCCTCCGTCGAATCTGAGCAATTTAAAGGATTCTCTATTGAACGCCTGGTATGTTGCAGACGTAGATGCAGTCCAACACCTTGAGGAATCCATGCCAAACCGCATATGTGCTGTAATTCGGGCTAAAGGAGGTCCAACAAGGTATGAAATGAAAATTTCAAATTCATTAGCCAGTATGTGTATCTTTGATTAGTTACCTGTGAAGATTGAATTACCCCTTAGTTTGATGGGGACTAAAACCGCCTGGACTACTCCCTGTTGGGATAATAATCAACTTAAATGATTAAAAGTTTTCTCTGGGACTGATATGATAAACATCATGAATACTGATTTAGTGAGAAACTGATTTTAGCTAAACAGGCGTAATTTTAGCCGTCTAGTCAATTGAACCTTGAAGAGATGTGTATTAATGAGAGTCCATATATTAATGAAAGTCCAGAGTCCATAGTCTCTCTTTGAGATCGCGTTTTTCGATTTCAGTAGGACATAACAATACTTACTCTGTTGCAAAGCGAGCTATTAAGCAACTAACGTAAGATCTAACTTAGGTAAAACAATTTTGAGTTTTGTATTATAACAAATTTTATTTATTTCCCTATAAACAGAAAGTGTGTCTATTTTGTCAGAGTTATTAATTAAATGTTTAGATTTTAAAAAATGATCTATAGTTCAGTAACAGACCATAAAATGGTTCTGTTAACTACCGTGGTCGTTGACACATGCAAATTACCGTGGAAACTCCCCGAAAATGTCTAAACAGGATTTTCAACTGTTGTACGGCAAATGGAAGAACACGTACCGAGACTGGGATGCTTGGGCCTTTAAAAATGAGGTAAAAACAGCACTATCAGAATTGCTCGAGAGAAAGGGCTCATGCGCAAAGGAAAACGATGGGAGATCTGTACAGATAATTGGGATGGTGCCGTGCAAACCAGAAAAACGGTATTCCCAGTGGTTCCCTAAATAAAAAAACGTAGAAATCGAGCTAGAGGCACATCGACAAAAATAAATAGACGAGCTCGATTTTGTTTGAGGTTGTTCCTCATGTGGAAACACCCACGGCAGCGTTTTTATAATCGGCAGCGCACAGAAGCGTATGGCGAGATTATCTTTAGCGATTATGTCATGTTTATCATCTCCAATTCCTTTTACCGGACTCTTTTCTCGATTTCCAAGTTTTTTTTCCTTCATTTTTCACAATATTTTGTTACCTTCCTGATTTTTATTTTTAGAATTCCTACAGAATCGCAATGAATCTCCAAGTTTGGACTCTTGATTTCAAATTATTCCATTTTTAATTGAATAATCTTTGCTTATTTAAGTCTACAGTAAACTGCTGAAAGCCGCTCAACTTTTTTAAAAAAAAAAATCATACACTCATCTTTTCAATCTTTTCAATACGAAGTAATGACCAGTTTGAGCAGGATAAATCCAGCTCAAACTGGCCATTACTTCGTATTTCAAATCCTCTGGATACTCTTGTGGCCTTGAACAAGACATCGCTGTTACCAATAGCACAGCGAATGAGACTTTTCTTATTAATATTAATTAATGACTTTAGGGGTGAAGCAATACGCTTTTCGTATTCCCCGCTATCTGTTACGGCTACAGTGAGAGTAAAGTTTTATGAGCAGCTTGCTCGCCTTCGATGGGCATGGAGATTATGTATCGCTACAGGAAATTAAAATGGCTTTTGGTCTTCTTTGTTTGAATATGTCCGTTGCCTCGTACGCTGCAGCTTGCTGAACCAAATCGTTGGGGTGTATAGACGTCTTTAGGAAGAACTTTGCTGCTAAAGACTGTAGGAAAGAGAAAATATAAGGATATTTGTATCTCGATGAAGTTGATTGTTTCTGGCGAACCATGAGGCGTTTAGAATCATTCGCAAGCACTTGTTTTGCACACGTTGCAGTTTGAGAATGTTAGGATTGCAGGTGTGGCTCCAGGCAGGAGAGGCGTAAGTGAGTATAGGACGAATCATCAGATTCGTCCTATACTCACTTACGCTTGATTCTTGAGCTAAACATTGATTCTGACGTTTAGCTTACTGTTACTGTTAATTAAGGGGTAGATCTGGGCGATGGCTTCAGATACCTTTGCACACGTAGTCTTAATGTGTTGGTTAAAAGTTGGTTTTTTTTTTCGTCGAGGACGACGCCAAGGTATTTTGTTTCTGTCTGCCAAGGGATTTTAGTATTGAATAGTAAAATGTCTCCTGCAGATGATATCGACCTTTTTGTGAAGAGAATGGCTAAGCTTTTCTGTGGGTTCACTTCTAGTCTCCATTTGGAGAACCATTTCTCTAACTTTAGAAGGTTTTCTTGAAGCTTTCTAGTAACGAAGTGTGGTCGGAGAGATCTTTCTAACAATGCTGTGTCATCCGCATATAGGGCCATGATGAATGACATTGCATTGTGCGGGATATCTGACATGTATATAGAGAACAGCAATGGAGCCATTAGGGATCCCTGCGGTACTCCGGCCAAGATATGGCGCTGAGATGAGGTAGTACCATTGACCGTAACTTGCACGGTTCTGTTTTGAATATATGATCTGATTAAATGTAACATTTTTAGTGGAATATCGGCTGAGATAAGTTTATGTAGCAATCCGAAGTGCCATATTTTGTCAAATACTTTTTAAAGGTCAAGAAAAACAGCTCCCGTGTATTGACGCCAGTTGTAGCTGGTGGTGATGTATTCCACAATTCTGTCGATTTTCTGGGCAGAACCATGGTGTTGCCGAAAACCGAACTGTTCTTTAGGAAGGATGTTTAGGTCATTTAATGAGGCTTGGAGTCGTGAGAGGATGACCTTCTCCGCAACCTTACCAAAGTTTGAGATAAGATTGATTGGACGATAATTTTGAGGTAGGTTGGCTTATGTATAGGGATTACATCAGCCAGTTTCCACGTGGAAAGAAAATAGTGAAATCTTAAGATTGCATTTATTATAATAGTCAGATGCACTACAGCTTTCCGAGGCAGCAGCTTGATCACCCTGTTTGAAATGCCGTCTGGTCCAGGAGCTTTTTTGTTCTTTAAGTTTTTAATAATATTATATATTTCACCAGGTGATGTGAGTGCAATGTGGTCAGTACTGGTATCAGGAAGTTTGAGTGAGTGTCTGACCTGTCTGTGAATTTTGTATATGTGATTGAAGTCTAGATTTCCATACGCAGGTTTATATGGCTCTTCCAAATTTTTTGCTATGGCCTCCGCCTTGTCTACATCGGTGTGTGTACAAAGGCCTGGTCAGGAAGTATTGGAGGAAGGGATCTGCCATTATTTTTGATGTTTCTTAGTAGTTCCCAGACAGAGTGATCAGTAGGTGAGATAGAGACTAACGTTTCTTCCCGTAGATGGTCTCTGTGAGCCTTGAGTGCATCTCTCACATCCCCAGTAAGTCTGTTTAGATTTGTTTTTTTCTTCTGCCGCACGAGTGTTACGAAATCTTTTCTTGGCTCTGTTTTTTTGCTTGGGAACAGATTTGTAGAAGGGCCAATACTATACCTGAGCACTTCTTACAATATTTCCCACGATATATAGGAGTGAGGGGGAGGACACAGGTATTCTTGTCTTTCCATCTGTAATAGTATTGGGTTGTGATCAGATGATAACTCGTTTAATGATTTTAAGCTCTATTGGAGTTTAATATCTTGTAATATCTTGCAGGATAGCTATATCCAGGATGTCGGCAGTGCCAAACGTATCGAGATGAGTTGGTTCGGTGGGGCCTGCCATAACAGCATAGTTCGATTATGTAGTTGGAAAGGATGCAGCCATCCTTGTTGGTGGTTCTACAGTTCCAAGCAGGGTGCTTGGAATTCAAATCCCCAGCAATGATGGTGGGCTCTCTGGTGCCTAAGATGGCATTTAGATCATAGTGCTGTAGAGTGTTTAGGGGTGGGTTGTAAGCTGAGTAGATTTTAAGTCTACCAGCCGAACTGGTGAAAACTTCTACGCCTGTGATCTCAAGGTTAGTGGTTGGAGGGTTGTTTATAGAATGGTGCCTGATGTAAATTTTAATGAAGATGGCGGTGCCACTGCTTCTCTAGATCAATTTGTCGTTTCTGTATAAGCGGTAACCCCTTATTTTAGGGTTATCTGAGGGTCTTAGGTGTGATTCACCAGTTCGGCTGGCAGACTTAAAATCTTAAAAAATTAGGTTTGTAGGTGCTGATTTGTTTGTACGAGCCACATCAGCATAACTTCTTGTTTGCTTTTGGTTCCCTCGATCTTCGAAGGTCTCCGACTGTTGACGCCAAACCTCCGGCTGTAGTACAGGAGCCTCTGGTGGTCTTGTACTAGAAGAAGAGGACTGTTTGGCTGATTCCATCCGTCTATTTTTTGGGTGCTGAATACATCCCTTGTAGTTGGTAGGATGAGGGCCACCGCAGTTGGCACGTTTGGCCTGGGTGGTTTTCGGCTTTGTGCAGATATTGGTTGGGTGGCTGTCCCCACATTTCAAACATTTAAATTCAGCTTTACATAATTTCTGGGCATGGACAATCTTTTGACACCTGTGGCATTGCCCAGAAGATGCTCTTTTTCGTAGTGGCTCTGGTGTGACAATCCAAGGATCCGCAGATTGTTTTCAAGTTGTAGATATTTTTATATATATTATGGATCACTATGAGGACTAACGGCATGGGAGTCTTGTTGGATCTGTACAGTCTGCTGACCTTAACTAAAGGCAGATCCTGTAAATTAAGATCAGCAGCTATATCTTCTGTATTAATGTCTTTGCAGACACCACGGAGGACCACTTTTAAATTTTTCTCCGAGCTGAGCGAAAAGGTATGATATTGTATACCTCTACTGTCCATTTCTTTTGTTAGTCGCCTGTAGTCTCTATCACACTTGTAGGATATATCTTTATTCCTTCATCTACATTTTTGGCCTTTACATAGCCAACGTGTAGGTTGGACATTGTTGATCTTAAAGCTGCCCATCTCTGCTTAATATAATCGGAGGCACCTTTTCTTTGGGGAGAAGCAGTGGAGTTCAAAATTTGACCATCTTGTTCCATTGTGAGGTCTTTGAGTGGTTCATCTGTTGTTCTCCGCTTTTTACGTACTCGGACTTCTTGAAAATCTGAAGTGGTGGGGTTTGCCGGTTCTGACTGGTCTTCCATAATCTCGGCGTCAACGTCTGTGACACTTACTGGGGGAAACGTATCATAAAGTTTCACCTTTCCTGACCAATTTTTGTTGAGTAGTTCGCCCAGTCTGATAAATTCCAGGTATACCTTCTCAAACGCTGTCTCGTTTGGCTGCTGTTTCATATCTGTCAATGCGGACCTAAAAAAAAAAAAAAACTCTTACCGTGGAGTTGTAGCCTAACTGGTACTTGTTCAGGACTCGGAACTGTTTGGTAAGAGTACTGATTCAAAATTGCATTCAAGACACATTTGCCACTATTCATAGTTTAAAATAATCCAGCCTTCGTCAATCATTAAACTTCCCTCCTCTTTTTTTTTTAATATTAAATTTCTCATTAATAGTCCATATATAGCTTAAAGGAAGATGAAAAGCAAGAATGCTTTTCATCTTCCCCGTTATCTGTAGAAAACAGTGTAGGGATAAGGTGTTATTGCGCTATTAAAGCTCTGATCATGGCAAGAGGGTAACAGCAATAGCCGAGCCTCAGTTAGAACTTCATTAGCTACCGAATTACCATCCTTTACCCTCCAAGGGTATTCTTTTTTTTTTCATTAATATGTCTTCGAAATGAAATTTCAAAAGTATTAAATAAAAGAATAAATGGTGTGTGAATACAACTTTAAAATATTCAAAGAAAAAAATTTAATAAATTAAAAAATTAAAAACCTAAAATAACTTTCTAATTTACTTATCTTATAACTGGATCAACGTTTTTCATTGACAATAAATAAGTAACAGCCATTTAAATTTCGCCTACTTACTGTTTGTAAAAAACAGTTTGTGAAACTACTTACTGTTGAGTGTAATGGATGGAGTATTTAGCATACTCCATCATTACACTCAACAATATCGCAATGTAGACTCGTGAATGTATAATAATCACGTGCTCTTTCTGAAGGAAACACATTTTGCAGTTAGAAAGACGCCAAGATTTTTTTTCAAGTCGTACTCACTCATTATTCTGAGATTTAGAAATCGTGTGAACCCTCAAATATATCCACTTGTAAAGGAAGGTATTAGCTATTAATTGGATCAAAGGAAGATAGTTAGCTATTTTGATTACGCTTAAAAAAAGGATCTCTGAATAATGTTGACTTCTCTGTTTTAATGAAAATTGATAGAAAAGAAAAGAGACGAAAGGTGTACTCTTTTCCACACCACCTCAGAGGTAGAGTACCAGGCCCGCTTTTTTTAACGTGGTATCCCCAGTAGGCCTAATCCACGCTTTGGAAGAAGTAGTGGTGGCTACATTTTTAAATACATCACCGCTCCAGAAATCCTGATATGTCGATTATTGGACAGATCAATATTTGCACAGCCCTTGTACAATTGGATTATTATTATTATTATTATTATTATTATTATTATTATTATTATTATTATTATTATTATTATTATTATTACGGGACACCGCCAAGGACTCGTGGCAGGAGGGCACTCTACTGTGCTACACACACACACACACACACACACACACACACACACACACACACACACACACACACACACACATCTCACCATCTTCCTTACTACGTAATTCTCCAACTAAACACAACGACACTCCTACTTCTATCAACGCCATCTACCGTCTATCACCACCACCAACAACAACAACAACGGTATTTTCCCTATAAATTGCGTGTCTTATGGTTGATTTCTCTGTACGCGCAATGAAAAACCTATGTTTCTGAGAAAATAAAACCATGCAACCTCCTTATCCCATCGGCCAACTCATCTTCAATTGTTAAAGTCCATATAAAGAATCCTACATTATCATAAATTCTTTCAATCAGCTGCCTTTGTACAATGGGATTATCATATACTGCATCCCCTTGTGCTGAGATTCAAATTATACAGCCAGTTGAGCAACAGTGCTCATATATTCCGTCAATCCGTATTGCCCAATTCGTATTCCATTTATGCAAAAGCTCTAGTACGTCCTCCTTAATACCTGAATCACTTCCTTCAGGTAGAGGCATCGGAAGAATTCTATCCTCGTGTTGCAAGCAACAAAGAATGGATGTGAAAAGAATAACTCTCCTCAATTCGGATGGTGTGCAGGCTGTGGTTGCATAAAAGATTGCATTCAACTAATGAGTGTCATTTTGATAAATGGTTTCAAGCTAATGTATGCAATATTGACTTCATTAGCTCGAAACCATTTATCAAAATGACACTCATTAGTTGAATGCAATCTTTTATGCAACCACAACCTGCACACCATCCGAATTGAGGAGAGTTATTCTTTTCACATCCATTCTTTGTTGCTTGCAACACGAGGATAGAATTCTTTTGGATTGTTTAAGCTTTTTTCATTTCACAGCCACAGTTAGTTTTTGTCACAATAGTTGCCACTCTTTTGGCCTGAATCTTATAATTTTCATTGCCGACATATGAAATGCCTAGGGTATTATTTCCACATTATCTTTCTTCCCAAGAATATCTTCCTTAATAAGATGCCGTATCCATTTTATTCTGCCATGTTTATTTTCAAACTCAAGGGACACATCGTGATATTGCACCAGCGATATGTTTTTAATACTCGCACAGCCATCTAACCACCGACACCGAACCTAATATTCTACATAGTCGACTACAACTTCGTGCTTTGAAGTTCATCATTCTCTAATCGGAATATCCATGTGCTTAGCTAACTACCACGTTCTATACCATGATCACTTGCCCAACCTGAGACAGAACAATCACGTCTCCTCTGAAACCCCATCGGACACTATTATCAGGTCAATTATTCGTTGACCTTGAGTTCCTTCACTCACATACTGCTTAAAAAGTTGTTACAACAGCTCAGTAAATTCAGCTGAATTCTTTTCACGAGATTTCAACGCTACCCAATCAGTTTTCGGATAATCAAACTCACCAATGATGGTTAATCGTTTGGCACGCATTGAATCTATTTAGCTGATGCACTTCATCGTCACTTGCAGCTGATCCAGTAGGTCTAAAGAAACACTCCGTCATGTATTTGACCTTGTTAGATTCCTCCTCACACAAAACAGCCTAAAACGCACTGCTGCATGGGATTACGAATACTCTTACTAATATCGAAATCACAGCAATCCGTCCTAACTTGACTCCAATTATCTGATATCCTTAGCATCGCATTACTTCCTCTCCTATCTTGCTTATCCTTCGTGAAAATACCGCATCCTTTACGCTCCATACCCCTTAATATATCTGCACTTGTGTGAGCCAACAACCTTAGGCTCCACCGTATTAAGGCAACAACCTCTACCTCTTTATTCCTGATACTTCTGGCACTTGTGCGTACGCATAATAAGTTACATCCATGTTTTTTTTTTCTTTCTGTTTTGTGTGCTTTCCTCAATAGTCTGATCAAGTAAGGCAACTTTCAGACTCCTGTACTTATATAATGCTTCCTTTTCAGACATCCCTGAATCAAGACCGAACCTGACCAATGCGCATTCATCTTTTCATCATGAAAACCTCAGTCGTTGATCATATTTATGTCATTAATACAGATGCGTATCTTAGTCGTTCTTATTCTTTCCATTCCTCATAAAACAATCTAGTTTCCTCTCTCTCTCTCTCTCTCTCTCTCTCTCTCTCTCTCTCTCTCTCTCTCTCTCTCTCTCTCTCTTGATCTTATTGCAATAAATATTTTCCTGATACCAAATGCACGTGCACAGGCCATCCCTCTTATATAAATCCCTTCTTTCTTTAATCTCACTCCACACATCCAAATACTCGCAATCCTCTTTTCTACATCGATTATGAATCGAACCCGTTTCTTATCCCAACCCTTCATTTTAATTCCGGGTTATCATATCTAGGGATTTTATTAACTATTTTCACTTTAACTCTCTTCACACTCCCTTCTTCGAGTAGTCAAAGTGGTCATTTCATATCCTCTCTCTCCTACTGTGTTTATCTTCAGACAAAGCGTTTACTCATACTAGGACAACAATCTCTTTTACTTTTTTTTTTTCTGCGTTTCAAATTTGTTACTATTGTTTTTTATTAATTTGGCAGCCGGTAATCTCGAAGGCACCAGTCCACTACTATCAGGTGTGATCTACTCTCAAAGGAAACAAAGTTAGTAACTGCAAGACTTCGATGAGAAACATCAAAATGAAGATGAAATGTGGACAATCAATTACAAAGAAGGAACACGCAAATAACCAGTGGAGAATTTGAACAAAATACAGCATGGGAAAAGCGAAATGGTGACGTTATAAGTCCATTTGGACTTATAACGTCACCAGATTTGGAAAATTCAGAGAATTTTCCGGATCTGTTTCTCAAATATACGCAGTCTCACATCTAACCTTAAAGATGTTCACTTTCGTCCGGTCTGCCCTATATTTCCTGACAGAAAATTATATCACTCTCAAAACACCACCCATTGTTGCTTTATGACTATAACACATCCACACATGTCCGCGTGGTTAGCCGAGTGGTTATGCGCTTTGCAACCATATGCCTGGACAGGAGCGTCCTGGGTTCGATTCCCGTCGCCGACGTGAGGAGCTTAAGGATCTTTCTCAAACATTGCTAAGGAAGCCGGTCTTGGGCGTAGACTGCAGGCTTTTTCTCCCCAGTTTATCTTGGGGGATTTTCCTCCAGCAAACAGGCAAACCGGTCCCGTGAACACACGTAGCTACAGACATAGGACACATAACGGAAGAAATGGAGTTAGCCACCTTATCCTCGACATGGGTACGGTTTAGAAGGGTTAATGATAGCTCCGTAACAGGCCACTAGGCCTAATACCTGAAGGGAAGAAGAAGACATCCACATCTCTGACTCGTTTCGTCTCCAAGGTGGGGATTGTGGATGCATTCGCTGCAGTATACCATGCCAAACAGTATCCAAATGGAATCTCCTAATTTTTACCTCCTTTGGCGAAAAATCACTCTAAATGCGTTGTGTATGTGGCCTCTCCTGTGGGAAACTCAGACCACAATCTGGTCCAGATTTGTTTCATTGATCTTATTGGTTCATCCGTTTTTATTAGCATTTACAAATGTTTATTCTTCGTTGTACTGGATTTTATATTTTTTAATGTTCTTCTTTTTTCTTTTTTTATTTAAATCAAGTGGATATTAAATCCAGCATTATTTCAAAGCTGAATGTAGAAACTATGAAAGTTCCGTAAGAAATTTGACCAGAGAGCTTAAGAGTTGCCCAAGCGCGGACCTTATGGGAGACATGAACGCTGCACAAGCTCCATATATTCGCCTACTATTGGTCTATTCTGATAAGGTTTCACTGGCCTGACAACTGTTTCAAGCTCTCAGGTCAAATTTCATTAGTACGAAAAAATCAGTACGAAACTTTCATGTTTCGGCATTCGGCTCCGAAGTAATGCTGGATTTAATATCCACTTGATTTTTATAATTGTACATCCCCAAAATGAAGCCTTTTGGGTCTTTATTTCAGTAAGTTCTCCTTTTTTTGTTATTGCTTGATATTGTTAATGGTCTAGCGTATTTTTTTCCTTTTTGGAACACTACTTTATTGAAAAAAAAGTTTAATTACAATTTTATAAAACTATTAATAAATTATTTATAGGACTAAAATATTTTAGTTATTTAGAAAATTCTATAAACAATTTTGTAAAAAAAAAAAAAAAAATTAATACTTACCAATTTTAGTTTTATATAGACTTTCTTGAAATGTCCACGAGGTTAGCCTAGTGGCTTTGTTTGGCTCCCCGTGTGGTTGCCGGGATAAGAATAGCACCAATGTAGCTCATGCATGTCGTACGAGGCGACTAAAATTGGTACCCTTGGAGGGTAATGGATGGCAATGCTGTAGCCAATGAAGTTCTAACTGAGGCTCTGCTATTGCTGTTACCCTCTTGCCATGATCAGAGCTTTATAGCTCACTAACACCTTATCCTTACACTGTCCTCTACAGACAACGGGGAATATGAAAACCAATATTGCTTCGCCCCTTTAAGCCAGTCCTTATAAGGACTAGTGGCTTTGTTCAATTCAAGAACAACTACTATGGCCCTTTATGCCGACGACACCGCTATTCTAGCTAGATCGCTCAGCCCTCGCCTAGCAATCACTAGACTCCAAGGAAGTATCAATGACTTAGCAAACTGGTTCACCAACTGGAGGATTCAAGTGAACCCCCTTGAAAAGCTCAGCCATGTTGTTTTCAAGAAGAAAGGTCTGCAACAAAGAAGACATCCTGCTCTCTGGTTATATAATAATCCCATGGCAATCAGAGACCAAATATCGTGGGGTATTAATGGATGAGAAGCTCCTTTTTTACAAGCACATCAGTCTCATTGGCTCCACCAAATCAACCATAAGAGCAAATTGAACCTACATAATAAATTGCTTCTTTACCAGATGGTAATAACCTACGCCTCACCAGCATGGAGTCACACTTCAAGATCAAACATTTCGAAATTGCAGAGAATCCAAAGCAAATGCCTTAGGATGACCCGGATGCACCGTGGTTCATCAGAAATTCACAGATTCACCCAGAAACCGGCACTCCATACATCTCCTCCTTTCTTCGTAATCTTGCAGAAAAATTCTTCGTGAAGTCCAGTTCACATTCAAACCCACTAATCGTACAAGCTGTCAATTACAACGAGACTGATTACTACAAACACAAAAGACCGAAGGCTATTCTTCTCTCAACTGATCATAGCTAACACAACTGCCCCCAGAGGGCGAGCTTAACTGCTCACAAACCTCCCATTCCCAAACAACTCTCATTACAGATAAAGGGGAACATGAAAAGCACTAGTGCTTCACCCATCCTGTCAGTAATGTTAATGGTAGTGGCTTTGCGCTTCGCAATCATATACCTGGGGAAGGAGTGTCCCAGGCTCGATTCCCGTCGAAGACGTGAGGATCTTCCTCAGGCAGAGCCAAGTTAGCCGGTCTTGGACGCGGGCAGTAGGGTTTTTTCCGCCAGTCTATCAGAGGTTTTTCATTCTTCATTCCGCAAACCGGCCCCGTGAACATACGCTTCTACAGCAAAAAAAAAAAAAAAAAATATATATATATATATATATATATATCCTCAGCGGCAGACTAGGCGACAGGTCGGTTGGGAGTGGTACTAACAAGAAGTCGCATCTGAGTAGCACGTGGACCCTGCATAGGAAGCGGGAATAACGCGTAGTGAAAGAAGATAGACTTTCTTGAAATAAGCCTAGAAGGAGTGATCTGTATCTTAAATGAGAATGAGATTGACAATAGGACTTTTGTAAGTGATATTTGTTGCAGATGAGTTCTGAACATCTCGCCATTTTATATCAGTACTCTTACCCAAAAAATTCCGAGTTTTCCAGAAGTGCCAGCTAGACTACAACTGCACGGTAAGCTTTTTTTTTTCAGCTTCAGACACATCACTTGGAAAAACAAATAGATGAGACGACATTTGAGGAAGTATATCGTGAATTCATCAGACTAAGCGAGCTACTTAATAACAATTGGCCGGGAAAGGTGAAACTTTATGATACGTTTCCCCCCGGAAGTGTCACAGACGTTCTCACCGAGAAAATGGAGGAACAGATAGAATCGGTGATCTACACTCCCTCAGATTTTGAAGAGGTCCGCGCACGCAAAAAGCACAGAACAACAGTAGAACCACTCAAAGACAACGAAATGGAACAAGACGGTCCAGTTTCGGACTCTACTGCTTCTCCCAAAGAAAAGGTGCCTCCGATAATACTAAGAGAAAAACACCGATGGTCAGCTCTTAAGATCTACAATGTCCAGTTTACACGTTGGTTATACAAAGGCCAAAAATGTGGATGAGGGTATAAAGATACAACCCGCTACGGTGACGGATTGCAGAAGGTTAACGAAGGAAATTGACGTCAGAGGTATTCAGTACTACACCTTCTCACTCAGTTCAGAAAAATAATTAAAAGTGGTCCTCCGTGGCGTCTGTGAAGACATTCATCCAGAAGAAATACATGCTGATCTTAACTTGCAGGATCTGCCTCCTGTTGAGGGCAGCAGAATGTACAGATCCGACAAGACTCCCATGTCGTTTGTCCTTATAGAGATCCACAACATTTACAAAAATATCTAGAACTTAAAAACAATCTGCGGGCTTACTGTCACACCAGAGCCACTCCGGAAAAGGGCATCTTCTGAGCAATGCCACAGGTGCCAAAGGTTTGGTCATGCCCAGAAGCTATATAAAGCTGAGTTTAAATGTCTCAAATGTGGGGATAGCCACCCAACCAATATCTGCACAAAGCCGAAAACCACCCCGGCTAAATCTGCCAATTGTGGTGTCAAGTATAAGGGATGTATTCAACACCCGAAGAACAAACGGTTGGAGACAGCTAAAGTCCTTCTCCTCTAACAGAAGAATACCAGAGGCCCTTGCACCACTACCGGAGGCTGTTCGGCCGCAGTCGGAGGCCTTCAAAGATAGAGGGTGCCAAAGGCAAACAAGAATCAGTCAACAGCACCTACAAACCTGACAGCTGTTATTACGGCCTCTCTAGCAAACATGCTGGAGAAGTATTCACTAGCTCGACTGACAGACTAAAAATCTACTCAGCTTACAGCCCACCCTTAAAAAAACTACGGCATTCTGATCTAAATGCCATCTTAGGCGTCAGAGAGTCCAACATTATTGCCGGTGATTTAAGCTCCAAGCACCCTGCCTGGAATTGTAGAACCACCAACAAGAATGGTTGCATCCTTTCCAACTACATAATCGAACTATGCTGTTGTGGCAGGCCCCACCGCACCAACTCATCTTAGTACGTTTGACACTGCTGACATCCTGGATATAGCTCTCCTACAAGATATTAAACCATAATACAGCTTAGAATCATTGAACAGTTGTCATTTGATCATAACCCAATTCTGCTACAACTGGGAAAACAAGAATACCTATCTCCTTCCTCTCACTCGTTTCTATTGTGGGAAAGATTGTGATGGGTGCACTGGGATTGCACCGGACCTGTTCCTCACATATGTACAGAAGAAGGTGTAGAAACAGCAGTTACAAGTCTCACCCAACAAATTAACTCCGCTATAACGGTAGCCATATCCTACAAGTCTGTCTCCAAGCCTGGTCGTTTGTCCGAATACATCATGAACTTGATCAGAGAAAAAACGGAGCTAGGAAAAGATTTCACAACACTCGTGCGCCACAAGAACAAAACAGCTCTTAATATATTAAATGGGGCAGTGAGAGATGCACTCAAAGCACACATAGTTATGGGAAGAAAGGTTAGTATCTATCTCACCTACTGATCACTCTATCTGGGGACTACTGAGAAATATCAGAAACAAAGGCAGATTCCTTCCCCACTATACTTTCTGACCAAGGCTTTGTTCACATAGATGTCGAAAACGCAGAAGCCATAGCAAAAAATATAAAAGAGCAGTGCAAACTTTCATACGAAAACTTAGATTTCAATCACTTATATAAAATTCACGGACAGGTCAGAAACTCACTAAACATTTCTGATACCGGTGCTGACCATATTGCACCCATATCACCTGCTGCAATATATGATATTATCAAAAATTTAAAGAACAAAAAAGCTCCTCCTGGCCCAGACGGTATCACAAATAGGGTGATCAAGCTGCTGCCCAGAAAAGCTGTAGTGCACCTGACCATTATAATAAATGAAATCTTAAGGTTTCACTATTTTCCTTCCACCTGGAAGCAGGCTGATGTAATCCCTATTGATAAACCCGGCAACAACCCACACCTGCCTCACAATTATCGTCTTATCAGCCTCATCTCCAACTTGGGTAAAATTGCAGAGAAGGTGATCCTCTCATTTTTCGACAACACCATAGTATTACCTAGCAGATCCACATAATAGTGGAATATATTAGCACAACTGGCGTCAATACACGGGAGCTGTCTTTCTTGATCTATCCAAAGCATCTGACAAAATATGGCACTTCGGATTGCTACATAAACTTATCTCAGCCTGTATCTCACTGAAAATGGCACATTTAGTTAGATCATATCTACATAACAGAACCATGCAGGTCAAGATCAATGGTACTACCTCATCTCTGCATTATATCTTTGCCGGAGTACCGCAATGATCTCTACTGGCTTCATTGCTGTTCTCTATATACATGTCAGATATCCCACACAATCCAATGTCATCCATCATGACACTATATGCAGATGATAAAGCATTATTAGCCAGATCTGTCCTACCACACTTTATTACTAGAAAGCTTCAAGAAAACCTTCTAAAATTAGAGAAATGGTTCTCCAAATGGAGACTAGAAGTGAACCCACAGAAAAACTCAGCCATTTTCTTCACGAAAAGGTCGATATCTCCTGCAGAAGACGTCTTACTATTCAATACTAAAATTCCCTGGAAGACAGAAACAAAATACCTTGGTGTCGTCCTCGACAAAAAATTAACTTTTAACCAACACATCAAGACTACGTGTGCAAAGGCGTCTAAAGCTATCTCCCAGATCTACCCCCCCCCCAATTAAGAGGAACAGCAAGCTAAACATCAGAATCAAATTGCTTTTATACCAGCTGATAATTCGTCCCATAGTCACTTATGCTTCTCCAGCCTGGAGCCATACCCTCCATAATAATATTCTCAAACTGCAACGTGTACAAAACAAGTACTTGCAAATGATTCTGAAAGCTCCATGGTTCGTCAGAAACAATCTACTTCATTGAGATACAAATATTTCTTATATCTCCTCTTTCCTACAATCTTTAGCAACAAAGTTGTTCCTAACAAGGTCTGTACACCCCCAACGATCTAGTTCAGCAAGCTATCCTATGAGGCAACGGACATATTCAAACATTAAAGGCCAAAAGCCATTTTAACTTCTTGTAGCGATACATAATCTCCATGCCCATTGAGGGCGAGCAAACTGCTCATAAAGTTTTTCCCTCACTGTAGCCGTAACAGATAGCGGGAATATGAAAAGCATCTTGCTTCACCCCTAATGCAATTAATGTCAATTGTCAATCGGTATCTTTTGAAATGTGCACAAATGTAATCTCTCCAATCACAGAGAGTTTTTGCTCTGAAAGTTTCTGCCGAGTTTGACTTCCGCTGAGGGGAGTTTCAGATTTCGGTGGGCTTGCCTGAGAGAGTCTTTTGAGTCTTTGGGGAGGGATGATCCGTGTCAGTAGTGCTTTTCCCTGGAATATGAACGGTTCTGCTCAGTGGTGGGGTGAGCCTGTCACTGAGTGGAACTATCGCCGAGTTGGACGGTCACTCGTAGGGAGTGGTCCAGGGGATCGCCTAATTTTTAGAGGGGACTTTACTTAAAAATCAGTCTCGCTGAGCAATTTGCTCAGATAACATTTTAAAATAAACACAGTAGTCCGCGGTTTCGGTTATTCCGGTCCGAAGATATTAATGGAAAATTCCAGAAATAAACAATTCATAATTTATGAAATGTAATGTTGGGTCTAATATTCACTCTGCCTATTTAATTTTACATCGCCGAAATGAAGCTATTTGGCTCTTTCTTTTAGTAATTGACAATTTTGATCCCAGAGGTAGTCCAACACCAGGGTAACTCATTGCAAAGGTGGAGAAAGCTACACGCCCTTGCATACTTTTGGAAATCGTCAATATCTGGAATTGCGCCCGTTCTGAGTAGTTCTTATTAGATCGACTATCGTGGTATCAAAGTGCGTGTGTTCACGTAACCCATATTTTACTTAATAATGGTCCCAAAGTGTGTTGTGTATGTCAGCGTCTCCTCAGACCACCATCTAGTCGAGATTTGTTTCATTGTCCTTATTGTTTTATCCGTGTATGAGCGTTTATAGATGTTTATTCTTCGTTGTACTGGGTTTTATAATATTTTTAATGTTCTCCTTTTTGATTATTGCTTGCTATTGTTAAGTGCCTAAGGTATTTTTTTTCTTTTTGGGACACTACTTTATTGAGGGAAAAAAAAGTCAAATTTCCAAAACGTCTTATAAAATTATTGATAAATTATTTGTAGAAGTAAAATGCTTTAATTACTTAGAAAATTCTTTAAACAATTTTTTAAAAAAATAACAATAATACTTACTTATTACCAATTTCTGTTTTACATAAACTATCCTAAAATACTTTCATAGAATTGGTGATCAGTAACGAGCGGTGATTGATTCATGCGGTGATTGATGAGTAACGTTGGAATGCCAACGGTAAACGGTATAAAAAACAAACTGTTAGAAATCCAGGAATTTAATAATAGATACAACCTAGATATACTGCTAATTAATGAAACTCACTTGAGGCCTGCTGACACCCTGAAAATCAGAGGGTATCAGATATCAGATTTACAGAAACGACAGGCTTGGGTATAGAGGTGGAGGTACAGCCACCCTTATCAAAAACTATATCAATCATCACTCAATAACCAACCCTACTACCACCAACCTCGAAATCACAGGAATCAATGTTCTCACAAACTCAATTGGAAACCTCAAAATTTTTTCTGCATACAACCCTCCATTAAAGACATTATTGACCTCAGATCTGGATGCCATCCTTGGAGTAAAAGGACCGGTCATCATTGCTGGAGACCTCAATGCAAAGCATCCTGCTTGGAACAGTAAATCTACTAACAAAAATGGTCGCATCCTTTCTAGCTACACAGGATTAAACCATGCTGTTGTGGCTGGACCTACCGAACCAACTCATCTCAGTACATCTGGCACTGCTGATATCCTGTATATAGCCATCCTGCAAGACATTAAACTACAGTACAGCCTTACATCACTAAACGAGCTGTCGTCGGATCACAACCCAATTCTACTGCAATTGGGAGAACAAGAATGCCTGTCTCCTCCTTCTCATTCAGGCATATCGTGGGAGAGATTGTCTAAAGCACTTCGGGATCAAATAGGACCCGTCCCTCACATATGCACACCAGAAGATGTGGAATCTGCAGTGACTAGCCTCACCCAACAGATCAAGTCCGCTATAATGGTTGCAACCTTCCAGAAACCTCTTCCCAAGCCTGATCGTTTGCCTGAGGACATTATGGACCTAATCAGAGAGAAGAGCAGAGCTAGGAAGAGATTTCATAACACTCGTGCACCTCAGGATAAGACAGTGCTTAACAGATTGAATGGAGCAGTAAGAGATGCACATAAAACACATAGAAACGAAGTTTGGGATAAAAAGTTAGCCTCTATCTCACTTATTGATCACTCTATCTGGGGCCTACTGAGAAACATCAAAAATAAAACAGATCCCTCCCCCTATAATCTCAAAACAGGGCCTAGTCCACACAGATGCAGATAAGGCAGAAGCCATACTTAAAAATCTTGAGGATCAGTGCAAACCTTCTTATAACAACATTGATTTCAATCATCTACAAAATCCACAGACAGGTTAGGCATGCACTAAACCTCCCGGATACCAGTGCTGATCATATTGCACCCGCATCACCTGTTGAATTATATGATATTATTAAAAAAATTAAGAACAATAAAGCTCCTGGACTAGACAGCATCTCAAACAGGGTGATCAAGCTGCTGCCTCGAAAAGCTATGGTGCATCTGACCAGTATAATAAATGCAATCTTAAGACTTCACTATTTTCCTTCCACATGGAAAATGGCTGATGTGATTCCTATACATAAGCCAGGCAAAGACCCACACTTACCGCAGAATTATCGTCCAATCAGTCTCATCTCCAATCTGGGTAAGGTTGCAGAGAAGGTCATCCTCTCACAACTCCAAACCTCAGTAAATGACCTAAACATCCTCCCTAAAGAACAGTTTGGTTTTCGACAACACCATAGTACTACCCCGCAAATCCACAGAATTGTAGAATATATCACGACCAGCTACAACTGGCGCCAGTGCACAGGAGCTGTTATCCTAGACCTATCTAAAGCATTTGACAAAATCTGGCATTTTGGACTCCTGCACAAACTTATCTCAGCCGGTATCTCACTAAAAATGGTTCATCTAATCCGTTCATATCTTCAGAATAGATCAATGCAAGTTAAAATTAACGGTTCTACATCGTCCCAGCGCCATATCTTTGCTGGAGTGCCGCAGGGATCTCTACTGGCTCCATTGCTGTTTTCTGTATACATGTCAGACATCCCACACAATCCGATGACTTTCATTTTAGTTCTATATGCGGACGATACGGCAATACTAACCAGATCTCTCAGACCCCACTTCGTTACCAGAAAGCTTCAAGAAAATCTTCTAAAGCTGGAGGGTTGGTTCTCCAAGTGGAGATTGGAAGTCAACCCCCTGAAAAGCTCAGCGGTTCTCTTCTCAAAAAGGCCAATGTCTCCTCCAGGAGATGTATTACTATTCAATACTAAAATTCCCTGGCAGAAAGAAACAAATTACCTGGGTGTGATTCTCGACAAAAAGCTATCTTTCAACCAACATATCAAGTCTGCATGTGCAAAAGCATCTAAAGCCATAGCTCAGATCTACCCGCTAATTAATAGAAATAGCAAACTCAGCAACAGAATCAAATTGCAACTATACCAGATGACGATTCGTCCTATAATCACCTATGCCTCTCCAGCCTGGAGCCACACCTCTAATATTAATATTATTAAGATACAGCGAGTGCAGAACAAGTGCTTGAGAATGATTTTGAATGCCCCGTGGTATGTTAGAAACAGCCAACTCCACAGAGACACAAATATTGCCTATATTCTCTCTTATCTACAATCCTTAGCTTCCAAATTTTTTCTAAAGACGTCCACACATCCCAACGATTTGGTTCAACAAGCTGCAGCATACGAGCCAACGGACATATTCAAATATAGAAGACTAAAAACTATATTAGCCTCCTATAGCGATACATAATCTTCATGCCCATTCAGGGAGAGCAAACTGCTCATAAATTTTACCCTCACTGTAACCACGACAGATAGCGGGGAATATGAAAAGCATTTTGCTTCACCCTTAAAGAATAAATGTCAATTGTCAATTGATCAGTAACGATTATATATATATGACGTTGATGTTCTGTTTTTTTCCTTAGTATTAGTATATTGTTATTGTTTCTGTTTGCAATTACGGGTAGAACGTGTTAATGAGATATGAGAAACTCTAGTTTTGTAGTGTAGCTGCTTGATTAACTAGTAGAGACGTGTTTAAAGTTATTAAATTGCGGATTATACTGTATATATATATATATATAAGAACAGCAGCACAGGTAAGTGGACTGTATTTACAACGAGGGCGATTCGTTAGGCCTAACAGCCGCTAGAATCGCCATTGTTAGCACATCTATTTCAGATCCATATATATTTGCAGGAATTACTTGCGTTTATACGCAAATCGTTAATGATGAATGTGTTAGATTTGGATGCCCTCACAGATTCTCTGGATGAATAAACTTCAAAGGAAGTTTAAGATCAAATGGCCATCAAACATGATAGATCCTGACATCATTATAGACTCTGTAGATAAAGAACTGGCATTCAGCTTCATAAAGAAACTCCTTTAGAAGTTCGAGCTTGAATGGCCCGGCTTCCTAAATGTTTATTCTTTACCCGAGCCTGATGAAGATTAAAATGAAGACGCTGCTCAAATGGAGGAAAAATTAAATCTAGTAATCTCGGACTCTACTCATTCAGATCAAGGAGAGACGCACGCGCGCAAAACTCTCGCTTCGGAGTCAGCAAATGAAAATGGCATGGATGAAGATGCCCCAACACAGATTCCTCTGCCTCCACCAATTGAAAGGTTCCTCCAGTCATTCTTAGGGAAAAGTAGAGATGGACAGCCTTAAGAACCACCATAGCCAACCTGCAGATAAATTACTCCACTGCCAAGAACACAGAGTAGGGCATTAAACATCCCCTACAATGACTGACTATAGAAATTTAACCAAAGAGTTGGATGTAAGAGGTATAAAATACCATACCTTCACACTTACCTCGGACAAAAATTGAAAAGTGGTACTCCGAGGAGTATCAGAAGACATTGAAAGAGCTGAAATTGCTGCTGACCTCAACATGCAAGATCTGCCTCCCATAAAGGTCAGCAGAATGTACAGATCAAACAAGATCCCTATGCCTCTGGTATTGGTGGAAATACACAATATCTATAAAAATATTTATAACTTGAAGACAATCTGTGGGCTTAAGGTCTCACCGGAGCCATTTAGGAAGAGGGCATCTTCTGGGCAGCGCTATAGATGCCAAATATTTGGTCATGCCCAGAAGTTGTGCAAAGCTTAATACAGATGTTTAAAATGTGGTGACACCAACCCTACACATAGCTGCTCCAAGCCAAAAACCACCCCGGCTAAGTGCGCTAATTGTGGTGGTCTCCACCCTGCAAATTACAGAGGGTGCATTTGCAACCCAAAAAACAGGCAAACTGAGTTAATCAGTCAATCTACCTCACTATCAGAAACGAGAGCCCAGAAGCTCAAGTTCATCAGGCTCCTATTAGTTTGAACAAGATGACAGGTGTTCACCCACCATCAACTGAGCCCCCCCAAGAAAATAAATCTTCAACACCAAACAAGAATATATACTGACGTCGCCCGCCCCAAAAAAGCAGTATATGACCAGAATATGCCAAATCCACATTCAAATATAACAGCCATCATCACCTCTTCTCTTGTAAATATGTTACAGGATTTCAGTAACGCAAATCCATCACTAAGCACTACAAAAAGTTTCTTGTAGCAAACACAGTCCATTTTATCTGCACTCTCCAATTCATAGGGAAAAATTCACCCCAGATTCTCTAATGATTATTGCTTGGAATGCCAATGGCCTTAAAAATAAAATACTAGAAGTGCAGGAATTCAATGACAAATATAATCCGGATATATTATTAATTAATGAAACTCGCCTGAGACCTGCTAACAATCCTAAATTCAAAGGATATCAACTTTACAGGAATGATAGGCTGGATTACAGAGGTGGTGATACAGCCATCTTCATCAAAAATCACATCAACCATCATGCTGTAGCCATTCTTACAACCACTAATCTCGAAGTCACAGGTATCAATGTCATCACAAACTCTGTCGGAAACATAAAAATCTATGCTGCTTATAACCCATCATCAAAAACATTGCTGACCACAGATCTGGATGCTATCCACGGAGTTAAACTACCGGTTATTATCGCCGGAGATTTAAACGCAAAACATCACGCCTGGAGCCGCAGATCTATAAATAGGAATGGCCGCATCCTTTTTAACTACATAAGCTCAAATTGCGCAACTGTGGCTGGCCCCTCAGTGCCAACTCACCACAGTCCGATTGGCTCATCCGACGTCTTGGATATAGCTGTCTTTCAGAATGTCAACCTGCAGTACACCCTGGAATCATTGAATGAATTATCATCAGACCACAATCCTATTCTGCTCCAACTGGGTTACCAGAGTGGACTCACACCTTCATTCCCTGGGAAAAACTATCCAAAATGCTTCCAAACTACATTGATTCCGTCCCTCATATTCATTCCAAGGAAGAAATTGATTCTGCAGTCAATAAACTTACTGATCAAATCAACACCGCCATAGCATCTATCACCTCAGCTTCAATTGCTTGTAAGCCTAAACGACTACCAGACGACATAATGAACTTAATCGGGGGGGGGGGGAATAAAGCAAGAAAAAGATACCGCAACACCAGAGCACCCCAAGACAAAAATATCTCAACAAAATGAACAGTGCAGTGAGAGATGCACTTAAAGCCCACAGAAACAAAAACTATGGGAAGACAAATTAGCCTCCATATCATCTGCTGATCAAACCGTCCGGAAGTTCCTGAGAAACATCAAAAACAAAAACAAATCTCTTCCTCCTCTCAAATCTGACCTGATCATTGTTTACACAGATGCAGAAAAAGCCGGAACTATAGCTAAAAATTTAGAAAAACAGTGTATCCTCTCTTATGATAAACTAAATTTCAATCATATTTACAAATCCCACCGCCACGTCAGACACGTGTTAAAACGGCCTGATACCTGTACCAGCCAACTCACACCTACTTCCCCAACTGAAATTTATGACATTATAAAGAACTTAAAGAATAAAAAAAGCTCCTGGACCTGACGGCATCCCAAATAGTTATTAAACTGCTACCCCGAAAGGCCATCGTTCATCTTACAATAATAATAAATGCTATGTTCTGGTTTAAGTACTTTCCCTCTGCATGGAAGTTGGCAGATGTAGTTCCTATATACAAGTCTGGCAAGGATTCTCAGCAGCCTCAAAGTTATCGTCCCATGAGTCTGATTTCTAATTTGGGCAAAATAGCAGAAAAAGCTATCCTTTCCAGAATTCAACCTTCAGTAAAAAAAAATTAAACATCCTTCCTTCAGAACAGTTTGGTTTGCGCCAGTTTCACAGTACCACCCAACAAATTCATAGACTAATCGAATTCATTACCACAAGTTACAATTGGTACCAATACACCGGAGCAGTTTTTCTTGACTTAGAAAAGGCGTGCGACAAATTATGGCACTTTGGACTACTATACAAGTTGATTTTAGCTGGAATTCCATTAGATCTAGTCAAAATTATAAAGTCATTTCTTAGTGGCAGACGAATGCAAGTCAAATTAAATGATATATTATCTACCCAGCGATGAATCTTGACAGGAGTGCCTCAAGGGGCCTTACTGGCACCGATACTTTTCACGATTTGCATGGCGGACATTCCGCCCAATCCAATGTCATCTATCATTGCTCTATACACAGACGACACAGCTATACTAACCAGATCTATTAAACCGCACCTTGTGACCAAGAAACTGCAAGAAAACCTGCAGAGATTAGAGCACTGGTTCTCGGAATGGAGACTGCAAGTAAACCCTCAGAAGAGTGTCGCCATGCTCTTCACTAAAAACTCAATATCTCCCAAAGATGACATCTTCCTATTTAATATCAAGATTCCCTAGAAAGCAGAAGCCAAATATCTGGGTGTACTGCTGGACAGAAAATTAACCTTCAGTCCACATATAAAAGCCTCATGTACAAAAGCATCAAGAGTCATTGCACAGCTTTACCCTCTTATCAATGGGAATAGTAAGCTGGATACCAAAATAAAACTGCTCCTTTATCAGTTGATGATTCGACCCATTATTACTTATGCTTCCCCAGCCTGGAGACACAACTCAAGTACAAATATCCTCAAACTACAGAGAGTGCAAAACAAATGTCTCCGCATGATCTTAAAGGCACCATTGTATGTCAGAAATGCCCGACTCCACCGGGATACAAATATCCTCTGCATCTACTCTTTCCTGCAGTCTTCAGCAGTAAAGTTCTTCTCAGTGTCCTCTTCACATCCAAATGAATTAGTACAACAAGCAGCCAATTATAATGAATCAGACTTCTCAAAATACAGGAGACCGAAGGCCATCCTACTTCCAAATGAAGATCTCTAAATCACACTCACTCAGGCAGAGCATTTAGCTCATAAACTTTTCCTCACACAGCAATCCTTATCAGATAGCAGGGATTATAAAAGCATTTTGCTTCACCCTTATAGTCAGCAACGTCTTGCGTCTTGATCGGTAACTTTAACTTGGTGTAGAGCGTAATAATATAATATTTCTCCAGTATATGTTTAGACATGCCTGTGTAGCTCAGTGGATGTGGCGTTTGTACACCACCGCGCTAGGCCGCACGAAGGAAGTCTTGGTTTCGAGTCTAGTCGGCGACTAGAGGAAATTTTTCTAAGCCTTTTTTCGACCGGTTCCCGAGTTAGTCGATCTCTGGCACGGGCAAGCAGGTTTTTCCTCCCGGAAACTCGGGTTTTTCGTCCTGTAAACTCAAGAAAATCGACCGTAGAACCCACATTATTTCAGACATTAAATATATTGTGTTAGGGTAAGAGACCACGAGATGGCGGCACACTTGAGCCGTCTCTCTTCACTGCGTACCGCTTAATTAGTGATAGCCTTGGGCCATCTGTCTCTGATTGGGTACCAGTGGAGATTGAACTGCCCACTCAGTCTCCAAAAAGTTAGATAGGGCTAAATGGCCTCGCCTACTCCCGTATATACGGGAATAAAAAGGCGTTAGCTGATCTTTTTTTTTTTTTTTTTTTTATATGTTTAGACAATATGTTTAGACAGATTATATTTTCAAAAAAATAGATGTTTTATTTATATTTATTTTATTAAATTAAATATAAATAAAGCTGTGCAATATGTTCAGACAGTTTCTTTCTACATTATTAGGAAGAAATTTTTAATTTGTGGAGTCGACCTCACTCTGAAAGCCATAGGGTTTCAGGATAATATATCCGAAAATCGGTATCATATAATATATGCAGAAAGTTTTTTGCCTTGGGTTTATTATACGTTAAAGATACCAAGAAATTTCATGCTTGATTTTAATCCTTTTCCCAAGGAAGCAAAACAATGTTTTGAGCGTGAAATATATTCACGTCTGAGCTGCTTGTACATAGAGGCTAATGACTTCATATCACTTGCCTTAGTATGTATCCCATAATGCAAAGAGCAGCCCCCCCCCCATCCTTTCTGACGTGTATAATGTTGTGCATAATGGGAATGACCACTAGCCAGACTGGTTTCAACCTTTATTGAAGCCTAATCAGCAGGGCCGGCAGAAGTGGGCATGCAGAGCATGCGGGCACCGCTACAAAAGGGGCGCCGCCGCCGGGGCACCGTTCATAAATTCATTTTTAAGAAACAAAATGTTTATCACGAAAACAAAAAATTCTTAGAATGATCAATATTAAAATAAATGAGGTCGGATACACCGAATAAAAATTAAGAAAAATTGTATATTGTCGCCTCTTTGATCAGCCGGCTGTTTACAATTTTGCAGCGAGAGCAGGCTAAACTTGCCTGCAGAATGTTGTGTCTACTGCAGTCTATTTAAAGTGAAATGGTGAACGGTTTTTGTGTGCAGAAACGAATTTTCGTACAAAACATTTGTTGCTAGTTAACCAGTCATATGGTACGCATCTCAGTAGGGTACTGACAGTAGCGCAGTGCGGACTATTATTTCTTCTCTGTGTCGTGTTGTGTAATAATTTCTTGTGGGAATAAAATAGAAATGGAATCAAAAATTTAAAAAAAAGTTATCCGGTGCACAAAATCGTAAGCGTCATGCTGCGAAAGAAGCAGATGTTAAGAAACAAACTGGGGCTCTTAATAAATTTGTTAAAATATTAAAATATTCTGATGAAGATTGTAACCAACTCGATACATCAGAAATCAGAGTTGAAGAACCGTGCACATCATCCAGTTTACATGAAGGTACTATTGCAACTATTGAACAAGATAACAAGACGTAGAATTTAAGTGAAAAACAGTTAAGAGAAGATTTAGTTGTACTTGACCACGAAATTAACACATTGTTAGTCTCTGTAAATTAAGAAGATCCAGGTGAATAGGGAAATATTGATGAAAAATTACGAGTTGTTTTAATTGAAATGGGGCCTGTTCAAAAGAAAAATATAATATATCCCAGAGATACATATGGTCAGAAATTTGGTGACACGTATGATGATAGAAAAATGGAAAACGTGAGCTCGTGCAAAAGAACATGGCTTATTTATTCCGAAACTTTAAATTCTGTTTTTAGCTCTTGTTGCAAACCTTTCTCACCTACCGAATCAAGTAGTCTTGTAGAAGGTTATAACGATTGGAGAAATGTAAGTACAACTTTGCATAGACGTGAGACTAGTTTAACTCACATGAAAAATTAATTAAAATGGAAGGAAGTTGATAAAAATTTAATAATCAAAACTACTATTGATTGAGAGACTCAATGGAAAAGAAAGATTGGACGAGTGTTTTAAAACGCTTAATTGAAATTATAAAATTCCTTGGTAGCCAAAATTTAGCTTTTCGCGGATCACCTGATAAATTATATGAAAAGAATAACGGCATTTTTTTAAAATTAGTCGAACTGTTTGCGAAGTTTGATCCCGTTATGGAAAATCATGTTGAAAGGGCCCTACAACGAAACAATAGAGTACACTATTTGAGTAAAGACAGTCAAAATGAAATATTGGAAACTTTAAGTAATGCAATCAGAGATACAATTTTATTATCAATTCGAAAATCTAAATATTATTCCATAATTTTAGACTGCATACCTGATGTAAGTAAAACAGAACAAATGACCATTATTATTCGCTTTGTTTCCTGTGACAATGGAATGTCAAGATCAGGGCAAACATTTTATGTTTTGCAGATATATAAGATTCCACAGGACGTGGTTTATGTGCAACAATAATGGAACAACTGGAAAAATGGAACATTCCCATTGAAGACATGCGAGGTCAAGGGTATGACAATGGGGAAAATATGAAAGGGAAAAAACATGGGCTCCAAAATTTGCTTTTGAAAAAAATCCTCCAGCTTTTCACGTGCCATGTGCTGCTCATACTCTAAATTTGACCATTAACGATTCAGCCAAAGTGAATGCGGATACAATTAGTTTCTTTGCAATTATTCAAGAAATATGCAATTTCTTTTCATTCTCTTACAAACGTTGGGCAATCTTTAAAGTTCGTAAAAAAATTAACATTGAAACAGCCATCAGAAACGCGATGGGAATCCGCCCTCTACGATATCATGTACGAGAAATTTACGATGCACTTTTTGAAATTTTAAATAATGAAGATTTTAATAAAGAAACTCAGCATGAAGCACAAACATTATGTGCTAAAATAAAGGACTACAAATTTATTCGTTCTCTTATAACTGGGCATGATTACTTAACAGAATTAACCCTGTGAGTAAAATGCTTCAAGACAAAAATATGTGAACATTACACTTGCTTTAGAATCTATCTAAAACTTAAAAATATTCTTACAGGAGTATCGATCGGATACAAATTTTAAAGAAGTTCTAAAACGGCAAAAGAACTAAGTGAAGAAGTGGACGGAGAACAAGAATTTAAAACTGGTACGGAAGTCCGACGACGAAAGAAGACACGACAATTTGACTACGAGCATCATGGCGAAGCGCCACAATCGCCAGAAGATAAATTTAGAGTGAATGTGTGTTATACACTTCTAGAAGTTGCAATGTGTTAGTTAATAGAACGTTTTGAACAACTAAAAACATATTATGATAATTTCAATTTCTTGTATAGATTACTACAAATTAATAACGAAGATTTACGGAAACATTGTGACGATTTAGAGATTCTCTTGAAGGACGGTGACAATAAATATGTAAATACAATAGAACTATATGACGAGTTATGTGCTTTCCGGGATATTTTTCGGAAGGATAATTTAAATATTCAAAACCCTTTCAATATTCTTAATTTTATTGTGACCAATAATTTATCTTTCCCTAACTTTTCAACTGCTTTAAGAATACTATTAACCTTACCTGTTAGTGTAGCGAGCGGTGAATATTCCTTTTCCAAGTTGAAATTGATTAAAACCTACTTAAGAACAAGTATGTCACAAAAAATGGATTGTTAGTTTGGCGTTAATAGCTATTGAAAATGATATATGTGTGGAATTAGACCTTAAGACCATTATTTCTAATTTTGTGAATATGAAATCAAAATCCCTAAAATTTTAATTTAAAAAATTTGAAGTATATTTATGTATTTTAATTTATTTTCTGTTATTCTGTAAGGATGTTATATTTTGAATACTTATATTAAATGTTCTAATTATTTCTGAATTATTTTCTTATTTTCTCATCTATCTTGAGTTTATTTTATTTTTCTAAAAGATAGTTCCACTTATAAAATTATACACTAAGAATTTAGTAACTTGTAAAATGCAAGAATTTTTTAAACTTTAGTTCAAATAAATTTTAACTTTAATTAAAATTCATTTTAATTTTGTGAGCGACTCGGGTCGGTGAGAAGGCTTTAATCCCTGTATCATTATATTCAACGATTAAAGTGAAATAGCTTTATCAAAATTTGCTTTAACTTTTGAGAATTCTTTTTTTGAATATTCGGGTTTTTAATGATTATCCTGCTGCCTAGTCAACACCTCTAGTTCGTTACATTTAGCGAACCAACGTGTGGCTGTTCTGTCAAAATTTATTTAAGAAATTTCAAATAATTTAAATTTTTATTATCGTAAAAGAATCACACACGCCCGGATCGTTACAGGGGCGCTTAGATAGACATTGTATGCGGGCGGCAAAGACCCTAGCGCCGGCTCTACTAAGCAGTGTGAGTCAGACTTGGGAGATATCAAGGTAAAAAACTTTCTACAATATATATATGATATCTATTTCGGATATATTATCCTGAAACGCTTTCAGAGTGAGGTCAACTCCACAAATTAAAAACAACTTCTTCCTAATAATGAAAAAAGAAATTGAACAAGCACAGTAAAACATTTATTTAGTTGAAAATATAATCTGAGCAAGAATTGCAGTAATGCAGAAGTCATGTATATCTCATATATATATGAAGCTAAAAGCTGCTCGACATTATTAATAGAAATCTCTGAATGAGAGAAAGATGTAGATGAGTGCGTAATATATCTATGAGTGGTTGGAGAAAGACCTGGCGGATGGTATAACACAGAAGCGAAAGAAGGGGAGATGCAAGAGTGGAGAGTAAGCAGAGAAGGATTTAGCGAAAGAGTTGGGATCAGATTCTGTATGGCGAGTCATTAAGAAGATTGGGGTTTGAGGAGAGTGCGGAGAAATGGTGTTTTCCTGGTGCTGAGATTAAGAATGCAGAGCGTGAAGATGAAAGAGATGTTCATTTTGGATGGGAGTAATGACTAAGAAGGTGACAAGAGGGGGGATGCGAGAAGATAGTAAAGAGTTGCTGGTGCATGCGAAAAAAAGAAGTACACGTTGAGTTGAATCTGTTGCGATGGTATGAGAGAGGCTGAATGAGACGGAAAGCGATGATCGCGAAGGAATCAACGGGCAGATTGCGTATGAGGGATGGTGTGGACTTTGTGGATGTGAGGAGTGACTTTGATGGAAGGAGGGATTTCGATAAGGTGCACGGCTTGGTTTTGAACGGATTTGGGGTCAAAATCTTGAGAAATGTTGCCCTGTGTTGTTCAAAACATTCCACTTTTGTAGAATGTTTTGAGGGGGATGCTAGTTAGAAGCGGTCGCAACCTAGAGATTAATAAGTGGGAGAGTGGTCACATGATGTCAAATGTAGCACCGTAGGTTCTTAACTTTATTGGAACAAGCAACACTAGGTGTTAAGAAGGTTGTTCGATTAAGGGTTGTTGCAGTTTATGTACATTAATGCCAGAAGTAATCGAAATAAGCGTCAGGAGTTTTCGGCATTGGTTAGCCAAACTTAGGCAAAGGTTATAGGCATTAGTGAGACTTGGTTGACCGAGAATGACATAGTCAGTAAAAGAATGCAAAGGATAGAGTATTTTCAGAGAGAACGGTAAGAACAAGATGAGGAGTGGGGGATTACTAATAAGAGGACGGATTGAAACCCTCCCCCCAATTAGGAGCACATGAGGGAGACAGGAATGCAGCTGGGAGTTCACTGGAATCTCTTTGGTGTGAGAGAAAGGCCAACAGGACGAAATATGCAATTAGTTGCTGCCAACGACAGCATTTTTGTGTATGTCTAATATCCAGTGGGTATACACGAGAATACATTGGCATATTAGCATGATGAGCGCAGGTCGAGAAATTATTAGGATCTGATCGTAGCATGAGCGAACTTAATAGCGACCAATCTACAGTATACTTTAACGAAATGTTCACCATTTACTTATTCTAAATAACTCCGTCTATCGCGCGAATTTAAAAAACAAAGAAGTTCCATAAATTAAATCAGTATTATTAGCAAATAATTGAAAGAAAAATGACTTATCTTTCAGAACAATGATGTTCACCAAAAATCCTCGATCCCAAAAGCGTGATTAGTTCTTTCTCTTTTTTAAGCACACCCTGCTTCTTTTCCACTATTAAATAACACTCATTTCATTATTAATTCTAAAAAAATGACGCAACAAATTTCAATATAATTTTCATCGTATTAAAATATATCTTGAAAGCATTGAAAGACAAACTCTTAAAAATAAAAGAATTATTGGTTAACTGAATGTTTGACTCACGAGTTCATTTGTCTGCTTGAGTTAGACCTTAGAAATTATAGAAATATTGGAGAAATGACAAAATGTAAAGGGGAATTTTCACAAAATTCACCATCGAAATAAAGTGATTTGATTAGAAAAAGAAAAAGAAAATTAAAGGTTTATTTCATAAAATAAATAGAATCTACTAATTTGCATTTAAAATAAATTTAGACGAAAGAGAGATAAAACGACAGCATTTTTGTGTATTTCTAATACCAACTCTAGTGACGTCAGTGTTCTTTCATAGCTGTGGCCAATCACAACATTCCGTAACGATTTACAGTTACGCCATCTATCGACGACAAAACATCGAAGTAAAGAAGTATTTCCATCGCTAACCACAATATTAGCGATGGAAATAAATGCTAACTATGAGTATAATTATTACAGTATAACAATTCTAAACATCCTATTATATACAATTAATTTTCTTAAAATCTATTACAATGTTGACATTATTATGTAAATGAATTTTAAATATATAACACAATGAAATTATATAATGAATATATTCAAAATTATCAAATATATTATTTCCTCAGAAGATAGAATAACCAGAATTTAAATTAACATCACTTTAATTACAACTGTTTTTTTTTTTTTAAAGATTCGCCGTTTACTGTAATATTTAACATAATCTTTAATATGTGCTCGCTTATATATCCATTGAATCGTTCCTATTAAGTGATTATATATCACCTTTAAAAACTTAATTGATTCCTTTTCCAGTAAAATGTCCACAGCAGTAAGCACTAATGCAATACCATCTCTAGTCGCGGATTACTAATTCAAATAAGTTCGTTATCGTTAACAGATTCAAAGAAAAACTTTCGAAATAAAAGATGACCGTTTAACATACCAGATAAGTTAGCGAGAAAGATTTTCTACTGTGGATATTTCCTTTTTCTGGTCCAGATAGATATGGCCCTGTAGTTTAAGGCAAAAGTCTCCAAATGTCGCTTGAAGGCCTGAGTATTATTGACAGCTCGAAACAATGAAAGCTGATATTATTGTTCCACCTCGAATAACAATCTCAGAGCGTCATTTCACTGTTAATGTTAATGAGTTAAACAGAAGTTTGCATCCTTTACGAATAGAAAATAAAACTGTTTATTTTTATTTTAATATGTGCATATACATACGAGCCGTTATGGCCACCTGTCTAGTAGCGTTTTTGGATTTGCTTTGGATGAGATAATCGTTTGCATTCACATTGCATAGGCCTTGATCAGAAACAAGTTCGATGGTCATAAAGTTTTGGCTCGTGTGTGTGTGTGTGGGGGGGGGGATTGTGGCATATATTTATATTCTTACAGTTATGAATATACGCTATCAAAACCACGATCTGCCTCTGACTAATTTTATGAATATTGCCAGGGGAAAAAATCTAAAAAATAAAATAAAGAACATCGGAAGATTAGCATATCGTCCCATGCATATATACTGAGTTCAGAGAAAAGCCATAATCAAATTGCAATGTGTTAATCCCTTTGGACCAAAAATCCATTATGACTTCCGAAACATTACGAAGTAATTTCTTAGAACTGTCAGGTTTCAATTTGGGATCTTCAAAGATATTCTAGACACTCGTTTTGCATCGCACACAACACTAACGCTATCACGTTTTAAGAAAGTCCAGTTAATAGCGAAGAAGTTAAATACATGTGAAGTATCTTCCATCTAATGATTAGATTCCATCTACCCATTTCCGAATTATAAAACTTAAACCGTGTTTAACCATGCTTCACATTTAAGGAGGATGAATCGAAGCAGTTTACTCACTCTGTTGCCAATGGAGATCTCTGGAAGTTCTGATCTTTGAAGAATTAAGAAACTCTGGTGAGAAATCTTCCAGTTTTTATGAGATAAATGCATGCGTTTAATTGATACATCTCTCCGTCTAAAAGTCTCAACTGTGTATGGAAAGGGGTTATTGTCTCTGATATTGTTAGCAGTTAGTGACAATCGCTGATGAGTAAAAGGTTTGCTTATGCTGCAGTATTATTAGTGATCTATTGTTGCAGAATACGACGAAACGATGACGCATTTTTATTTTTACTATTTTTTTATTTATTTTTTTTATTTGACCACTCTATTTCAACTTGCATTCCCAAAGAATCTGGTAAACACCAGCTAACGATAGAGGTGACAGCTTGTCTTTTGTAGACGGTAACAGATGAGAAATAAGATCTAAGAAAGTTATGCTTTAGATGCAGTCTTATCTCTTAACGCCATAACTTCTTCATAATATGAAAAATGCAGAAATAGGTGGACAAACAAACTATACTTTACTAGGAACAGCATAGGTTTACTAAAGGGAGGTCATGTCTGTACGACAATTTGCTCATATTTTATATATTTCATATTTTATATTGGTTGCATTATGCTTGGAATAACTGAAGAGGTTAAATATCTTGGAGTTATGGTGGATAGAACGTGGAATTTCAAAGATCACATCGCAAAAATTGCAAATACAACTCAGAAGAGAATTGCGAGGCCATCTAAGGATATTGAAGTCATTTTGCCTCTTGACAAGGGTGATCTGAGCGCCTCTACTACTGTGAGCAGGGTTGGTCTCCTTGGAGATAAAGAAGTTGTGGAAAGGGTGCAAAAAAAAAAACCCCTTGAACGTTGGACGCATCCACACCAATGATAAAACATACGACATTACCGTAATTTGTGTTGTCGAAAAGAAATCATCGGTGCCAGATAACTTCCATTTATTAGTGACTCCAATTTATTAAATAAATCGATCAATAAAGTGATCTTAAAGAATGCTACTCCGCACATAAACACTGACGAAATAGCGAAAATTATTTTTAATAGCGGAATGATTATTTGTTTCTGTCCATACGAGTAAACTGCAAATGCTGTGGGAGCCATTGAGTATAAATTAAACTTCATCTCATCGCAAGGTGTAACAGCAAAGCCAATTATAAGACTCCAACTGTTTTCTAGTTCATGAGCGCGCGTGTGTGTGTGTGTGTGTGTGTGTGTGTGGCAAGATTCTGCCATCATCGGTCTCTTCCCGACCAAATGTTCAGTCTCTTTGTGTGGTTACCACCCACGGAGATTATTACTAAACTTACAGTACATTTGTACCGTGGGTGGGCTAAGGTTTTTTTTTTTTTTTGTCAGTTTTTTATTCATTTGAAATTTTATTTTATTTTTTTTACATAGTCCGGAATCCCTGCCTGGAACCTTTTCGCTTCAGGCCTCCCGTAAGCGTAACGGTGGTCTCACACTGGTAGATGAAATTCATCTTGCACCGCGACTACAAACATCCATGTATGCCTACGGCGGGATTCGAACCCGCGATTTGTTGGTTATAGAAAGTTACTAAATTTAGTTTATTTTTTGTAAAGATATCTTTTATGAAATATACAACGCTTTTTTTTTTCAATTTTCGTCCCTAAATTAAAATTGACGTCAGTTCAAAGCGATTTTTTTTTAATGATTTCCAAATCTTAGGATTATCTGCAGTGTTGATGTCTACACAACATTGTCGATGTTTGCGCTGTAACTGTGACCTGTATTTGCAAACTTGAGGTTTCCGGACACAATTTGATTATTGAGACCTTTTTCATTTTGTGTTTGGGAAAAAATAAAATAAAATAAAAAAAAAAAATAAAAATAAAAAAAAAAAAATATATATATATATATTACTTTAATAAGACCTTGTTAACAATACTGACTTTAGAAATATATTTAAACATAGTCCATCAAACATGTTAATAATACATATTCTTCAAATAAAATCAGAAATTGCTCTTTGAAAAATAAATCTCTAATATCTATCATTCGTTCAAATCAAAGCATTACGGTGCCACTGGAAAGTACTTAATATCGCGAGTATTGTTTCCGGAAGGAGATAAGAATGTTGACATGCTCAGTTCAGTATTCACAGCAGAAGACAAGAATGCTTCCTTTATCAACGTTGTAGGTGTTTCGTCTAGAAAAAAAAAACAACAACTAAAGTTTGAGCATATAAAAAACATATTATTTTCCATGTGAAAGCATTTTATCAATTCTTAAATAGTAAACCAGATAAAAAGGTAAGTGTGGTATATTGATCTTTAAATATGAAGCTTTTACTAAAGTTCTACATTTTAGTTAGAATGTTCAAACTAAATAACTTTGTATCTGACTTAAAGAGCATTTATCGCTAATCTTTCTGTTTAGGAAAGAAAGCAATTTGGTATAATGTGATAGTGTGTGTGTGTGTGTGTGTGTGTGTGTTTCGATCTAGAAGTGTTCAGTAAAAATGTTATAAACGGGGAAAAAAATCTTTTTGTTTTATTCACCAGAACAAAACAAAATAATCAACAACAACAATAATAATAATAATAATAATAATAATAATAATAATAATAATAATAATAATAATAATAATAATATATGAATATGTTGTATGTAAATTTACATTTCCAATATAAAATGAAAAATCTGAATATGTATAAATAATATACGTATGTGAAAATTAGTGGAGTACAAAATTTTAAACGCTGCTTACCAAACATTTTGTTAAAATAATGGTTTGCCAAAATAACAACCTTGTAGCTTTATATTTTACTAGGGGGCTCCGCCCCCTGACACCTACGGCGCCCAACGTGTTCCGGACTGGTAGACCAGTTCTCCTTGAATTCCGATGACTCGAATTTTGAAGACTCGACACTCAGGGTCGAGTCTTCAAAATTCGAGTTCAAAAGCCCCTGAGTTTCAAAACGTTTCAAATAACTTGACAAAAACGTTACAAAAAAATTACACAAAACCGTTACAGCCTACATCGGTTTCAAGCCGACGTCACATCCGTTTCTAATTTCAGCTTATCATTTTATAGTATATACAGTAGATTAACTGATACTGTAAAATAGCTCTTAATATACAAAAAAAAATCTTGTTTTTTTGCTGGGTTTTTTTTTTTTATATCAAATGTGTTTTCCACATCTGGGGAAATTTCTCAGTTAAGAGAAATTATAGAGTTATATAGGTATAAAATTAGTTATAAAGAAAGTAATTTATATTATTCATAAATGTCGCTTGCAAAAATTTCAGTCAAAAGTTTGAGAGTATTTTTTTTTTTTTTTTTTTTTTTTTTTTTTTTTTTACATAGAGCCTGTGTAGCTTAGTGGATGTGACGTTTGCACACCAGAGCGCTTGACTGCACGAAGGAAGACTTTGTTTCGAATCTAGTCGGCGACTAGAAGAAATTTTTCGATCAGTTCCCTAGTTAGTCGATCTCTAGCACGGGCAAGCGGGTGTCCCGTAAACTCAAGAAAATCGACCGTAGAACCCACATTATTTCAGACATTAAATATATTATGTTAGGGTTAGGAACCACGAAATGGCGGCACTTGTTCAGTCATCTCTCTTCACTGTGTGCCGCTTAATTAGTGATAGCCTTGGGTCAGCTATCTCTGATTGGGTACCAGTGGAGATTGAACTGTCCACTCAGTCTCCAAAAGTTAGACAGGGCTGAAACGGCCTCGCCTACTCCCTATACGGGAATAAAAAAGGCGTTTGCTGGTTTTTTTTTCATTTTTACATGAAGCTAATTGCTTCGCTTTAACTGATATAATTAAGGGAAAGGTATTTCGATGCCTTTTCCTTTTTTGTTCTTCCACAAAATAGGCAAGAATAAAAGAAAAATAGATATTTCCTGCTCAATTTTTTTCATGTTCCTTTAGAAAGTAACATGAATAAAAGAGAAAGAAGAAACTTGGTATGTGAAAAAAATAAGACAGTAGTTCCAATAACCTAAAATTAATGCTTTGTTGATTTTATTGATTTTCAAGTCAGGTTTTTCTATTAGATTGCAAAAAAATTATCAATACGCTCAAGTACAACTGCAAATCTTTATTTTTGTAAACTTCGACATGACATTGGCCAGCAATTTCAGATGTCATTTTCCAAAAATTCCAAGTTAAGACGTACTTCACAGTCTGATTTGGAATTTTGGAACGTGCAATAAAAAAACTAAATAAAAAGAAAAGAAAAAAAAGAGAAAAGAAAAGAAAATAGAATAAAGTCTTCTACAAGTTGGCTGATAAAAGAACAATAAAATGCATAGAACTTGTAAATGTGCAGCTTGCATGACCAAATCAAGGGCATGTACCATGAAAAGGTTCAAATACTTGAGCTATCGCCCTAGACATTTCGAAAGCTTTTGACCGGGTGTAGCATTGACCTGCTTACGAAACTGCCATCCTTTGGTCTCTCTCTCTCTGTCACCCCTTTTAATTGATTAGCCAACGTTCTCTGTGAGTCATTGTAGATGGCTCCCTCTCTTCAAGCATCACCGTCAATGCTGGAGTGCCTCAAGGCTCTGTCCTGTCACCTACACTCTTTCTCTTATTCATAAATCACCTACTCACAATCACGACTAATCCTATCCACAGCTTTGCAGGTAATAGTAATCTCCACTCATTTGACAAACCTTGCAGTACTCAGAAATCTCAGGCTGATTATCTGATCAAGATTGTCTAAGAGCAATGCCTTAAAGAGTGTTGTTCAAACAGTGTTCTTCAATGGGCGTGGACAACCAAGGGAAAAGAGATCTCAACTCACCACCCTCAGTAATCCATAAATCAGACAAGAACAGATTTTTATTCTTGCATTAATGTTTACCTACAGTCTCTCTTGGCATAAACACATGATATTAATAGCCTCATCGGCATCCGAAAAACTAGGCATTTCTTTTGTTTAAGAGACTATTTTATACTAACCAACTTCTATTTATATACAAAGTCCAAATCTACCTATGCTTAAAATACTGCTCACACGTTTGAGATAGTGCACCTAAAACTTCCCTTAAATTCCTGCTGAGCAATTAGGCTCGTTAGCGATCTAACTCTTACAGATTCACTTCAACCTCTATCTCACAGACACATTGTTTGGGTATTGTGTCTAGTCTACAGGTACTTCCATGATCACTACTCCAGCGAATTGGCAACTATCATTCCTCCACTTTCTGATGCGCTGTTAATACAAAAGCAACTACTGACTTGGATTCCTTCACCATGTAATGTAACTGGAAACACACCACACGCCGTCTTCCACTTATATTCCATCCACCTCTCTCCTTTGGAACAGATTTCCTCATGAAGCATCCCCTCCTCAAAAAAAAAAGAACAAACATCAAGGTCCCACATCTGGATTACTGTGCTTAGGTCTGATCACCTGGGCTTTTTGAGGATGAAGAAGTCGTTGTGGAGAAGACCAAGAGGTGAGTGGTCTGTGAAATGCCTGTGTGGATAGATTGAAGGTATGTTGGTTGTAGAAGTTGTCTAATAGGCGAAAAAGAAGTGATATGATAAAAATATTTAAGTTATTAATAATTTCCAAGTGCGGAAATGTTTCTGCACTTGGCTCATCCCTGGAATTTTAGTAAGAGTGTAGTTAGCAAGGGCGTGAGGACTAAATTTTTTGATTGCACAGTAGCGAATGAGTGGAATGGGTTGCCTGAGTCAGTTGTGGGCAACAGCGGCAACAACAATAATTTATTTATTATTGTGTAGGAGATAGACTGAGTTATTTACATGTAGGGAAAACGTTATAATATCTTAAATATATATCATAGCTACCTATACTAAATATATTACTACCTATACTACCTATACTACCTTTACTAAATATCTTTCCTTTCGTTACCTATACTAAATATAGGTAGCGAAAGGAAAGAGTGATAGAGTTAGGACAGTGAGTCTGTTGCCACAGTATGACAGAGTTTAGAAGGAGGGCCGTAATCGCAAATAACTTTATGTGCAGGTTATGCAGACGGTGTGGTGTGGAGTTTGTGGATATGTGGAGTGAGTTTGATAGGCGAAACGATTTGTTCAAGATGGATGGCTTACATTTGAATGGATTTGGTGTGCGAAGACTGGAAAAAGTGTTGATGAGTGAAGTGAGAGTGGAGCAAAATCAGGGAAACTAGAACTATTAGAGAGGGGAGGAAGTGGATATGCAGACATCAGTGAGGCAGTTGAGTGTAAGAATGTATATAATGAGCCCGAGCCATTACGGACAGGAAATCATAAGGGGATAGTTAGTATAACGCATCAAGATAGGGGTGGTACAAATGGACCTCTGCATTTCATGTATACTAATGCCAGGAGTATTAGGAACAAGAAGGAAGAATTTTTGGCCTTGGTTGGCTCCTCCTGGAAACAGGTTATTGGCATTAGTGAAACATGGCTGGCGGAAGATGATATAGTTAGTGGGATGGAATGTGTAGGGTATAGTGTGTTCAGGAGGGACAGAGAGAATAAAATGGGGGAGGAGTGTTATTGATGATAGCTGATGAACTGCAGCCAAGGAGAATTGAAGTTGTATTGTAGAATAGTGAAAAGAGTTCATTTGAGGCTATTGAGTGAGATTGAGACTTCTTCTTTGAGTGCCATCTCCTATCGGAGGTCGGTGACCACCTTGGCAAATTTTGAGCGATCTAAACAGTCCCTCAGAGCTCATGCCATTCCACTGTCTGATGTCTGCCAGCCAATATTTTCTTCGTCTTTCTTATCCTCTTCTTCCATTTATCTTCCCCTTTATAAGCAATTGAAGTATTTTATATTTTTCATTACGAAGTAGGTGACCAAGATATGCAGTTTTCCTTCTTTTTATGGTATCTAAAAGTTCCGTGATTTCCCCATTTTTTCCAGTACTTCCTGATTGGACGTTTTTGCTGTCCATGGGATTTTTAACATTCGTCTGTATAACCACATCTCAAAGGCTACAAGTTTTTTTTATTGATGCTGTCTTCAAGGTCCACGTTTCTGCACCGTACAGCAATATAGACCATACACAGCATTTAACCATGCATACTCTAAGCTCTAAGTTTAAGTTGCGGTTACACAGTGTTGATTTCATCAGGAGAAAATTTTCTCTTGCCATTCCAATTCTAACTTTTATTTCCATTTCTGGATTGCATTCTTCATTTATCCAGCATCCGAGATATTTAAACTTTGCCACTCTTTCTTTTCGTTTCCTATTTAAAGAAAGTGATGAATTAAGATTTGGTTTCTTGCTTATCACCATGAATTTAGTTTTGGTGATATTTATTTCCAATCCCATTTTTTCACTCTTTTCATTCACTAGTTCCAGAAGATTTTGAATATTCTGAATATTGTCAGCCAGGAGAGCTGTGTCATCAGCATATCGGATGTTACTGATGATTTTACCATTTACATTAATCCCTTCCTCTCTTTCTTTTAAGATTTTTTGAAATATGGCTTCTGAGTACATGTTAAAAAGAAGAGGTGACAGCACACATCCTTGCATTACTCCTCGTTTGATGTTAATGGAGTCTATAATAATGTCATCAACTTGAACAGATGCCTTTTGGTTCCAATATAAGTTTTGAATGATCCTGTTGTCTTTACCATCTAATCCAATTCTTTTTAATAGTGCAATCATTTGAGATTGAGACTAACGGAGCAAAATGTACAGATAGTGCTGCGCCGTGGGTAGGAAGCGCCCTTATGCAAAACGTTTTTCAGTGCCACCATAAAATAAATTTCCATGAAAAATTTTTGCGAACAATTTTACTTTATTAAAAGTACAAAACAATTTATACGCATACATAAAAATAAATGTTATTTAACAGTAGTAGAACATTGTAATCACTGAAATTCATTAATAAGGATTTTTTAATAAGAAATTGGTTGATAGGCAGAAAAGGGGAAATATGATTGAGACATTCCAATTGCTGAAGGGTTTCTATAGGATAAATTCAGAGGATATTTTTGAGAACAGGACTGGTGATGGGAGGACTAGGGGACATCCATGGAAGCTGGGTAAGAGTGTAGTTAGTAGGGTGTTAGAGCTGTGTTTTTTACTTTTAGAGTGGTGGATGAGTGGAATAAGCTGACAGAGTCTGTTGTGGGTGCTATGACAGTGAATGAGTTCAAGACAAAGTATGATAGATACTGTGTTATGTTGAAATGATGTTTAGGGCCTCCCTCGACGACTCCTTGGAGTCGCCCGTAATAATAATAATAATAATAATAATAATAATAATAATAATAATAATAATAATAATAACAAATTAGTATATATATATATATATAGTAGGCGAGACCTTTATACGCTATCTAGCTTCTGGAGACTGAGTGGGCAGTTCACTCTTCACCAGTAGCCAATCAGAGATAGCTAGCCCATGTCTATCACTAATTATAGCAGCCACTGATGAAGAAGCTGGCAAACAAGTGCTGCCATCTCTTCGTACCTAATCCTAACAAGATATGTTACTGTCTGAAATAATGTGGGTGCTACAGTCGATTTTCTTGAGTTTATGGGATGAAAAATCCGAGTTTCCGGAAGGAAAAACCCGCTTGCCCGTGCCGGAGATCGACTAACTCGGGAGCCGGTCGAAAAAAGGCTTAGAATAAGTTCCTTCAGTCGGCGACTAGACTTGAACTTAAGTCAAACTTCGAGCGACCAAGCGCAGAGGATGCAAGCGCCACTTCCACTGAGTTACACAGGCCTTCAATGAAAGATGAAAGAATTGGTATTTTGGCTTGGACCAGTGACTTGAGAGGTGAGAAATTTTGTATCGTGGAGGATGGCAAAGAATTATTGGAAGAACAAAAAAGTGACAAAGTGAAATCAGTCTCTCACGCTATGATAGAGACTAACTGAGGAGGGCAATAATAGTTAATGAATCGATACACAGGTTGTGCAGAAGGAATGATGTAGACCTAAATCCTGAGTTTGATGGATGGAAGGATTTGTACAATGCTGAGAGACTGCACTTAAATGTAATCAGAGTTAGGCGACTGGAGAGAACTTTAGTTACTGAGAGTGTTGAAGTGCAAAGTCAGGAAAGCTAGAGCAATTAGGGCTGATGCAGACGGGTGTGTGTGTGTGGAAGTGAATGGGTCCCTCAGTAACAATATCAAATGGAGTAATCAATTTGGAATGTGAAGGTAACTGGGGGGAGGAACTAAAGGGATGCTACGGTTTCTATATGCTAATACTAGAAGCATCAAGAATAAGAAGGAAGAGATTCTCGCATTGGTTAGTGCAACCTCGCCAAAAGTCAGACTTGTCTAACAGGATGACATAGTTACAGAGATAAAATGTGATGGAATTAGTATTTTCAGGGAGGTTATAGTAGACATGACAGGGAATGGAGTACTACTAATGACAACAGATGAATTGTAGTCAACAAGATTAGGAGTCTGTCCGGCAGATGGTAGTTGTTTTCAGTCAATCTAGTGTGAGATCGAGGATAATAGGAAAAAAAACAAGTTGTTGCTATAAGGCATTTCCAGGAATGATGTGGAAGATACACATCAGCAGATTAGTACACAATAAGTGCAAGGCGTGTAATTATTGTGGAGGACTTTATCTTCGGAGACATACATTGGAAGGAGGAAAGATCACATGGCAGCAGTAGTGTAGTTAGAGTTTTTGTCGCCCGGAGCGGTCCCAGAGTTTGCGCCCCTCTCAATACACACCAAAAATACTACAAGGAGTCAAAACAACGTATAGGGAAATAAATTAAAACACTATGTTTATTTTTGAAGTAAAACTTTAATTTCAACATTCTAAAATGTTATTTTTCTTGCTTTTCTGTTAGCAAAATCATCGATGACATTAGCAAAGTCTATTTCATAGTAATGTAGGTAATTCTTAATCAATTTTATTTAGAAAAAGTCTTCTCACAACTAGCAACACTTAGGGAAAAAAAAACATGAAATAGATTGTTGCTATAAGGCGTTTCCAGGGATGACGTGAAAGATATACACAGCAGATTAGTACTCAATAAGTGAAAATCGCTTAATTATTGTGGAGGACTTTATCTTCGGAGACATAGATTGGAAGGAAGAAAGATCACATGATTGAATTTATACACTTACTGAGAGACAATTACTTGAAGCAGAATGTGACAGACTGGACTTCGCATGCAAGAGTGTTGGATCTTGTTATGCGATCAGAAGACCTGTCCATAACTAAGGTGGCTACAAATCCTCCAACTGGGGGAAAGTAATCATGTGGTCTTGACTTGGGAAATAGCAAAACATGTGGAAATTCCAGTTAAGAAAGGATATATGTGGATCTATATGGCAGGTGATTATACACTTTGGAAGCAGCTTGAAGTAGTACTATAGTACAACGATTTTCAAGGACGTTCAAAATGCATGGGGGGTAGTCAAAGGGTATATGGAGGAAGCAATATCTTATCAATAAATAAATAAAATGTTGTGTAGGGTATAAGGGAAAAGGTGATCAGCTAATTCATGATTACAAAGATCAGGCAAGAACGCTCACCAACATGGTAAGGAAGACAATATCAGATTATAAGAAGAAATTAGCCTGATAGGCAAATGAAAATCCCAAAAAGTTTATCGTTATATAGCCAGTAGGAGGAAGAATGACCATGGGAGAATAACTTTAATAACGGTAGATCGTACAGAGATAATGGAAGCAAACAAAATTGTTGAGCTACTGAGTTATTATTTTGCATGGTTATATCATTTGGTGAAGGCATTGTTATAACAGATGACAAGGACTGATGTGAGAACAGAGGTTGATAAATTGGTGAAACTTAGTATATTGCAGAAACTAAATGCACATAGAATTATGGGATATCTGGGCGTATTTTAAGATAATGTGCACGAGAAGTGGCAATGCCTTTGACTACACTATTTAATTTAAGTCTCAGATCTGGCAAATCTCAAGAGAGTAAAATAAATACAAAATAATCCCTTTGTATAAAGATAGCCATTTATAGTGCACATTATCTTAAAATTTGTTAGTAAGAGAATACAGCAATGGGTGGATAAGAATATGATACTGTATGAGGGGCAGCATGACTTTGTGAAGTGTCATTCATGCCTTAGTAATCTACTAACTTTTTATAACAGGGTTACAAATGAGTTGGATAAAGGCAATGGCTACATAATGATAGTGCTGGATTTTTGCAGCTTACGTTAGAGTTCCACGTGGAACTCTAACGCAAGCTGCAACAAATGGTGATGGATATCAAAATGGTAATATGGATAAAAGGGGCTAATGGACAGATACCAAAAAGTAGCATATGGAGAAGCAGAATCCAGGAAAATGCAGGTGATAAGTGGCGTGCTACAACGCGCTGTTCTTCGACCACTGCTGTTTAATTTGCACATAAATGATAAAGGAAATAATTCGATGGGAAATATTCAGTTGTTTGCTGATCATGCAAAGTTGGCTAGGGTAATAGTCAATCAAAGTGATGTAGAGAGCTTGTAGGATTATGGACAAAACATATTGGATGTCGATTGAATGCGGAAAAATGTAAAGTTAATTATTTTGAGATACAAATATTACAAGCTGTGTGCCACATAGAGGAAACTGTATCCAAGAACATTGATGAACCAGGGATTTGGGTGTATTAGTAGTAGATAGAGAATTGAAGTTTAGATGACATATTGCTAAGGTTGCTTATAAGATTACTTGGCTATTGAAGAACACAAACAAACAGAGAAAAGAGAGTTACCATTTCTCTTTACAAATCCCTCATATGACCACTTCTGAATTACTGTGCTCATGTCTGGTCAGCTGGATTTTTGGAGGATGAAGAAGAGGCTCCTGAGGAGAGTGACCAAGATGTTGAATGGTTTGTGGAATGCCCCTGTTAGGATAGATTTAGGGTTTGTGGATTGCAAAAGTTGGTTGATAGCCGAAATTTTGTTGGGATACGAAAGAAACATTTAAGTTATTAAAGGATTTTATAGAATTGATGTAATGTTTCCGTATTTGGCTAGTGGGAGAAGAACAAGTGGTTCTCCCGTGGTTAGCAAGTGCATGCATGGACTAGATTTTTCGCTTGGAGAGTGGTGAATGAATGGAATGAGTTGGTGATGCCTATGCAATAATAATAATAATAATAATATTAATATTAATAAATCAGCTAACGCCTTAAAATTAGCCTAAATGAATTCAGTAAGTTGTTTTAAGTAATATCAGAAGAACCTTCAGTTATGAGGACTAACGACTAAGGAGAAATTTCAATAGTGACTGACCATAGAATATAATTTTAAGTTAATAAGAAAAAATCAAAAAAAAAATCAGCTAACGCCTTTTTATTCCCGTATATATGGGAGTAGGCGAGGCCATTTAGCCCTATCTAACTTTTTGGAGACTGAGTGGGCAGTTCAATCTCCACTGGTACCCAATCAGAGACAGATGGCCCAAGGCTATCACTAATTAAGCGGTACGCAGTGAAGAGAGAGACGGCTCAAATGTGCCGCCATCTCGTGGTCTCTAACCCTAACACAATATATTTAATGTCTGAAATAATGTGGGTTCTACGGTCGATTTTCTTGAGTTTACAGGACGAAAAACCCGAGTTTCCGGGAGGAAAAACCTGCTTGCCCGTGCCAGAGATCGACTAACTCGGGAACCGGTCGAAAAAAGGCTTACAAAAATTTCCTCTAGTCGCCGACTAGACTCGAAACCAAGACTTCCTTCGTGCGGCCTAGCGCGGTGGTGTGCAAACGCCACATCCACTGAGCTACACAGGCTAAGAAAAGTTTTATATTTATCATGAAAATATGTTCGCAATTTTAGTTATCATATTGAGGCGTAAAATCAATTATCGATGTCATCTTTATTGCCTAAATTAAAACAATTCCTATATGTTTGTGTGTGTACGTGTGTTTTATTAAAGTGATTATTTTGTGTAAATAAATACAAGCTCTGTTAATTAACTACACAAATATTAAATGATGCACCACCTGGCAGGAGACTGTGAATCCGTAGAAAGGATGTATGATTGTTGTGCGGGATATTGAAAATTATCGGTGATGCACAATAAGGAGCAAATATCTCAACCAGACTTGAATTCATGTTCCGGAAGTTAGCTCGCATATGAGTTTTCTGTATTCCTTGAACTGAAACTGAAAGAAAATTCAATGTATTTCATGCGCTAGTTTTAGAGTGTGCTGCATTTTCTTTTCTCAACGAAAAGAGATCTGAGAACGTGTTTTTATGTACTCAGTAAAATATAAACAATATAACATTTCGATTTGTTCTTTGTATTTTGAATAATTAAATTCTTGTTTACTTACTGATCAGATATAGCATTGCTTGGTTTTATCGATCGTAAATTGTTTTCCATGCGACACGTGTGACATTTCACCATACACAATACTGCAACTATGTTTAGTTACGGAGCAAATATAATGGGGTGTCGTAATGAAATGTATATAAAATAGTAGGTAAAGGATCCTGAGGATTTGCATTTTGTTTCTCTTTATGGAGTAATATTGTAATACTAATATATCAAAGTTGAAATGCTTTAGCCATCCAACTAGCCATCGTAGATGGAATATATCAACTATTTCAAACTTTTGTATCCATATTTATTTCAGTGGTATTTTGATTTCATTGTACATGGTACGACTAAAGCATCGAATCTTATTGCAATTATTAACCATTAGCAAATAACTAAACCTAGTTTTAAAATATTCAGAGGCAGTTATTTGAATATCTGAGTTCTTTCCCCCTTTTTTTCAAATATATTTACCAGAGATGATCTTGTTATCTTTCTTCTGTCTCTCTCTCTCCAATAGATCATAGTATCATAAATTAAGGGGATAAAAATCCCTTATCATTTTACAGCCAGTAAGATCATAGTATCCTTTTAAGCTACATGCAGGGGTGGTTGCATAAAAGTTACATTGACCCATTTTTTGATAAACTAAATTTCATGGTTTCAGAAAAGCAAAATGGGCATGAGTAATAACAAGAAAGTGATTAATGCAGTATCATGCTTAACTAGCAAATCAGTATACCAAAGCAACATATTCATAACAGGAAAGAAGATGAATGTAATATCAGTTAAGCTGTGTACAAAATCAGCAAGGTTAGTGAACACGAGAACAGGTTATTAAGAACATTCTTACTGTAAACTTCATCTTATGTCCAAAACTTCAATGCAGCTGGTCTTTTCACATTTGTTTTCCACATTCTTGCATAACTATTCTTCTTAGGTTCATTCTGTTAACATGTTTATTCCATTCTGATTCCCCCTTTTTTTTTATCCCTTGTTTTATGAATTGTAACCACATGCTTTGTAAATCTTTTCATTTTTTTACACAATCAAATTTTGCTTTATTAACTTTTTTGTTAATGTTTTCATTTCTATGTTGCATTTATCTGTTGTAGTTTTGATGTTTCTATTCTTGTTTCACATATTCAAATCAGTATCGATCAGACTATTGATTTATAAATTCTTCCTTTTTTTATATCTTTATATATTCATGTTGTTCTTTTACTTTATTCTGTATTATATTTTCACTGTTCAGTTATTCCTGATTATTTAAATTTCATTACTTGTTCCAGTATTCTTCCATTTAGTTCTAATTTGCAACTTATTGGTTCTTTTGCAGTTGCCATTGTTTTTTATTTCTCTATTGATATTATTATGTTAAAACTGTAAAACTACTGCATGTTGGAGTTTGAATAATTGCTTTTGGAGATTATATATATGTGTGTATATATATATATATATATATATATATATATATGCATGCATATATATGCATTGCTATATATATATATATATATATATATAGTAGCATATTTCTTGATGCTAGCTTTCAGAACATCCTATAATCTAATTTTGTCAAAAGCTTTATCTTAGTCAATGACACACATATTTCAGTTTTTTATATTTTATTGCATTTTCTATTATTTGCTTTATAACAAATATAGCATCACTACATGATCTTCCCTTGTGGAATACCTATTATTATTTATTCTTGATTCTAATTCTTCTTTAACAACTTTTTGCTAAGAGCAATATATGCTTGTATCAAAAAAGTTGTTAGGTAGTGTCTTTTTAGTTACATGATGTATTAATGGCTCAGTGGATAGTGCTGCCCTCCAACCAGTCAGTTGTAAGTTTGAATCATGTGGATGTTTGTGAATGTCTTTAGATGGTGGATGAATTTCATTGCTTAGTATAAGATCACTACCCTTTTTATTGGAAGTCTTAATTGGCTTGAACAAGTTCCCTAGTTTTAGTTTATAGAGCATGATTTCTGTATTATGTAACCCTTTATTCCACACCTATATTATTAATATTATGATTGGTTTTCAACTTTTTGTGGTAGGGTTCACATAAAAAAAAAAATGTAAAGTTAGTTAGCATTAACAAACTAGGAAAATGCCCTGGTCATGTGACTAACCTGGAGTGCTAACTTGTCAGATACACTGCAAATGAAATATGCAAATTATTAACTACGGAAGAATATTTTTAAATGCAAAATGCTCACCGAAAATCCATTAGCAGGCTTCTCACACTTTTTTTTTTTAATTCAGACACTATACTCATTTTTACCTAAATAAAATTAATATACAGTGTTTATTAATAAACACTATATATTCATTTATTATATATTAATAAACACTATATAAAAATTAATATATATTATTTCTTTCCAGCATTAACCCAGTAACACAGTAGTAAGCACTATTTTTAGAACAGAAAAAACATTTCTGGAGCTGCCATTGTTTTTGTTCCTACAATGGGAAATGATCACTGTAGCCTCAACCTTTTGTAAGTGAAAAACCTCTTAGTAGCAGTCTCAATTCATCAAATTCCTGCCATATACCCTCAAGGGGTGTACAGGATATGACAGTACTACATGAAAAAATTACATCATTCCTAACTTCCTATCTGCAATTTTCCTCCAAATCAGTCTGTTACTTGTCAAGACTCCAACATTATCAGATCTTATATTTCTATCGTCTAAGGCACTTTGTACCGTATCACAGTCTCAATACATGAAATTAAAATAATTTGTAAATAGTGTCCAGTCAGGAATTTTGATCATTACATTTATACTTTCTTGTGTTGAATCAGTATTAAACTTTAATACTGTACCATGAAAAATTATTTAGGAGACAAAATGCATCAATAAGAATATTGACAAATATTTTAGTGGCATTTTCACAAACATGACATTTCTAATTGAATCATGCTCTAGCTTACAAATTCCAAAAGGTTGCACTCTCATGAAGGAATTACAAATTTTGCAGTTCTACCCATCAAAGACTGTTAGCCTATAATACGCTAGTGTCAGTATTGTAAATTGGGCTAAACGCTAGACAATCCAGGAATTTGAGCATTGGATAAGCAGGATGATGGTCTCACACTGAATGATGAAATTCAGTTCTCACTTAAAGACATTCACAAACATTCATGCCCAAGGCAAGATTCAAACCCACAGCCTGTTGGTTGGAAAACAGAAACGTATACAGGTGTATTCTCATTTATCTGGAATAATGAAAGTGATGCATGAATAATCTGAGCTTTATATTTTATTTCTTTAGGCATTAGTGAGACTTGGCAAACAGTAGATGATGTAGTTACAGGGATAGAATGTGATGGATTTAGTATTTTTAGGGAGGATATAGTAGGCATCATGGAGTGGGGGGGAGATACTGCTGATGACAGAAGAATTTGCAACCAACAAGATTGCGAGTCATTCAGGCAAATAGCAGTTCTTTTGAGTCAGTCTACTGTGAGATTGAGGCCAGTAGGACAAAATATAAAATTGGTTGCTGCTATATGCTAGGGATGATGTGGAAGACATGCATCAGTAGATTAGCACAATGGGTACAAGGCAAGTGGATGGTATAATGTTTAGATGGTTGTACTGTTGTTTGTCGTGTGAATGGTGGTGGTGTGGAGTCGCGTATCCTCCTGTGATGAGCCCTTAAGGGTAGTGGTGCACCCAGAGGGGAGGCCAGGGGACTTTGCCTCCCCCCAAAGAAAAAGGAAAAAAATGCTAGAAAATTTTTCCAAAAATCTTTTCCTAATTAAAATTCCTTTTATTATTATTATTCCTGATACCTCCAAGGAGTCTGAAGACTCATCGCAGGAGGACACCTACAGCTGTCTCAACCACTACACTGAACCTCTACTATGAATCATCTCCATCAATGCCATCTATCGCCCACCTCCACCACCACTACAACAAGTATTTTTTGTCTGTAAATTGCATGTGTTCTGAAGGGCCAATTTGTCTGTATGCGGGATGAAAAACCCAAGTTTCTGGGAGAAAAAACCCTTCTATGAGATTGGCTAACTCACCTTCGATTGAAATCGTCCAGATAAAGATTCCTCCCGTTGCGGCGAGAATCGAACTTAGGCCTATTCCAATCGAAGGATGCAATGTACCGTCATTCTTCCAATTGCGCTACGGAGGCTTATTATTTATGTTGTGTCGTGTCTTCTATTTCTATACTATTTATGAATTAGCAATCATTGCAGATCCTCAGTCAGGGGCGCGCCGGCCATACGTACAATGTGTGTGACACACACAGGTGCCAGGATAATAAAGGCACCAAAGAGGAGGAAATACTTAAAATAAACGTTTTTTTTTTAAGTGATTTTTTTATTGGAGGAGGATATAGGGGCACCAACTAAAGTTTTGCACACAGGCGCCAGACACTACTGGCGTGCTACTGGGCATAGGGGCACCAACTAAAATTTTGTACACAGGTGATTTACACATTCAAGCAGTAATGCACTCAGCATTTAATCCTGGGGGGGGGGCTGAGTTGTGTAGTATGTATTCTCAAATTGTCTACTCAACTCAGCCCCCCCCAGGATTAAATGCTGAGTGCACTACTGCTTAAGGGTGTCACATAATAATAATAAAATTCAATTTTTTTATATGATAATACCATCAATGAGAGATTTTTTGGCCTATAACACATATTACCAACAATGGGAAGAAGTATTTAGTGACTAATAAATTTTAATTAATGATTTCTACTATCAGATTTCATTAAAATCTAACCATCAGGGAGACATTAATTATAACAGTCAAAGCATTGCTTTTCGAAATATGCCAGAAAATGGGCTGAATTAGGAGTAGCATTCTAATGTTAGGGATGCAAAAGAAATGGAAATTCCCATTATATTATGTTATTAAAGAAAATGGAATTTATTTGATATATACTTGGCTTCCCATGAAACTGTTCCCATTCAAGTTTCAGTGTTCTGAGAGAAGTTATTAATCATCAGTCCCAAAACTTGACAATAGAACCTGCAAACAGTATCAAGACTATGGGATTTTGGCTATGGAGAGATTGAGGTTGAAGGAATGTGGATTGCACAGTTTGGGAGATGGGAGGAAAACAGGTGATATGATAGAGATGTTTAAGTTAGTGAGGGGATTTTATCAGATTAATTCTGAGGAGATTATAAAAAGAGTAGAAGGCAAGGGGGGAAGAACCAGATACCATCCCTGGAAGTTATGTAAGAGTGTGGTGAAGAAGGGTGTGAGGAGTATGTTTTTCACATGGAGAATTGTCAGATTGGAACTCATTACCAGAATATGTTATTAATCCAGGGAGCATTAAGGATTTTAAGATTTAGTATGATAAATAAATATATTGCCTGTTGAATCTTCCACAATGAATCTGCCAACTACATGGAGGGTGTAATAATATTAATAATAATCAGCAGAATACAAATGCAGGGAACCTATTTTTGCACTAACTGAACAAATGAAATCACCAGTTTTGCTGAGAATATGCATTGATTGATTAACAGTTTCATAGAAAACAGCATTTCATTTCTGATTGACTTATTTATAAATGTTTCTGGATTTGGAAATTTATATTTTGTATTATTTTATAAGTATTAACTCAGTTTCCCTTTTAGTATACTGACCATCTTAACATCTGTCATTTCAGTATTTACTCTACTGTCTTCAAAATCTACAACAGTCACAGTTCTGGAAGGATTTACACATGGCACTTCAAGGTGTGAGCCCTTCCAGAACTTGTCTTTCCATCCACAACACTGTGACTTTCTGTTGCTGTATAATAATTATTATTATAATAATATTAATAATACAGTCTAGCAGAGAAAAATAACATTTGATGCCTAAGCACCATCCATATTCAGGCTGCTCTAGTTGCTTTTGCTGTTCATGTATTTCACCCCTACTCTATTTGTCTAACATTTGGTATACAATTGAACATTGCATGTCAGATGCTGCATAATCAATTCCTATGTTCAGTTTCATTTCTACACAGTTCATCAATTCAAGGCATTGATGCTAGTTAACTGCAGAACTTCTCATAATCACCAACACCTGATAATTCCATACACATATACAGTAGTATCTTGCTAATCCGAATTAATAAAAACCGTGCTTGTTCGGATTAGCGAATATCCCCCCCCCCCCCAAGAGACAACAATAACTAGCATTTAAAACAACAATAAACAGATTCTAATGGTACATCAATTTAATTCTGTGAATAAATGAAATAAATGAAGTAACTGATAGAAAAAAAGCTACTGTACTGTAAAACTTAAAAAATAATACAGTAAACAAGTTTATTTTAGTAAAAAATTTAGTTTGTATGTACCTGTATTGTTTAGGATTCTGATTTAATAAAATTGCATACTTCAATACATAACTTAATTTGCTTAAAAAATATCACTTTCTTGTACATAACACAAAAAAAGTTTCACAAAATAATACAAAAAAACTTTTTATTTCTTTGTAAAAAGTCACTGATTTTCTTTTGCTTCTTGAAAGCTAAACTTTTTTTGAATGCTTCTTCTCAGAGCTGCATCAGCAATAAAATTTTGTGGAATGGCGTATCATTCCACAAAATTTTGTTGGGAGTGTTGGTGGATAGGGAGATGAAGTTTAGGGGGCACATTGCGAAAGTAGCTAAATCAGCTCATCAACTCACTTGGTTGTTGAAAAATACCTTGACGAGCAGAGAAAAACAAGTTATTGTACCTCTGTACCGAGCCCTGATAAGACCTCATCTCGACTACTGTGCCCAGATTTGGTCACCTCGGTTCCTTCTTGATGGGGAGGAGGTTGAGAGGATCCAGAGGCGAGTGACTAAGATGATAGCAGGTCTATGGAATGAACCATATGAGAACAGGTTGAAGATTTGTGGGTTGCAGAAACTAGTTGATAGGCGGAAAAGGGGAGATATGATTGAGACATTCAAATTGCTAAAAGGATTCTATAGGATTAATTCAGATGATATTTTTGAGATCAGGACTGGTGGTGGGAGAACTAGGGAACTTGCCCATGGAAGCTGGGCAAGAGCGTGGTTAGCAGGGGTGTTAGAGCTGGGTTCTTTACTTTTAGAGTGGTAAATGAGTGGAATAAGCTGCCAGAGTCTGTTGTGGGTGCTATGACAGTGAGCGAGTTCAAGGCAAGGTATGATAGATACTGTGAGAATGTTGAACAGCTGTGTGAACATGATGTTTAGGGCCTCCCTCGATGAGTCTAAGGACTCCTGGAGAAGCCCGTGGTAATAATAATAATAATAATAATAATAATAATAATAATTCTGCTTAGCCCATTCTACACACATATTAAAATTGTCAACTGCCTCTTCGTGTTTTACTTTTTTTTTTCCCCGAGTTCTTTATCATCATCTTCTAATTCATTCTGCAGCGTCATATTTATAATTTCAGCATCTGATTTGATTTTGAATTCGCTTTCTTTTCTACCTGTAATCCATTCCATAACATCAGTTTGTGAAATTTCAACATATGGATATATATTTTTAACCAAATTATGCACGGTTTGAATTTCCTCTTTTTGTGTATTGCCATAGTTATACTGTATGTAATAATAATAAAATAAATAATAGTTAAAATAATAATTATTAAATAAAAATAATAGTACACAAAATAATAATATGTAACAAATAAAACTTTTTTTTTATTCTTTCAAACCGCAGTTCAGATTACTGGATGGTTCAGCTTAAAGGGGTTCGGATTAGCAAGATACCACTGTGTGTGTGTGTATACATATATATATATTATATTACTATTTTATTCAGGCCTCCATGGAGTAAAAAGATTCATTGTGGGAGGTCCTTCCTAAGAAACACAAAGTCTATCAAAACTCATCGAGGGGAGGTTCCCCCCCCCCCCCACCTAAGAAACACAAAATCTCCATCATACCACTCCTTGAACTCATCAACCGTTCTCACTCTCACCACTCCATCAGGCAATGCATTCCATGGTTCGACCACCCTCCATGCAAAGAAACCACTCCTCATCCTCTTGCTCACAGTTTCCTTTCGTAATGTCCAGGGATGGCCTCTTGTCATCACTCCTTCCTGCTGTTCAACCAAGCAAAAGAACTCCCCAGTGTCACCCCTGTAACCACCTCTCAACAGTTTAAAAGTCTCAATCATATCACCTTTTCTTCTTCTATCCACCAACCTCTGCAGTCCACATTCCCTCAGCCAATCCTCATAACTATCATTGTACAATCCTGAAACCATCTTTGTTATCTGCCTTTGTATACCCTTTCCACAGTTAATTTATCCCCTTTAAATGCTAGGGACCAAATTTGAGAACAATAGTCCAAGTGTTGTCTGATCAGGGTCTTATACAACAGAATGATAACTGTTTTATCTCTGCAAGTCAGCGTCCTTCTCATTATTGTAGCAATCCTTTGTTACCTTCACCACCTTTGCAGTATGTCCCCTAAATTTCAGGTTTCTATTAATCATAAACCCCAGATCTCTTGTCTTCCCTACTTCCTCCAGTATAACTCCTCTCATAGAGTATGCAGTGTCCCATCGATGTTTCTCAAACCTCAAGATCTTACATTTTTCTTCATTAAACTGAAACCCCCATTCATTTGCTCATCTATCTAGCTTATTCAAATTCTCTTGCAGGGCTGCTGCATCTGCACTATTACTAATAATCCTTCCCAGCTTTGCATCATCTGCAAACAACTGAATATCCCCTTTCAATCCACTGACAATGTCATTGATATAAAGGTTAAACAATATGGGTCCTAGTACTGAGCCCTGTGGGACCCCACTTGATACCCTCTACTTCCTTGAAATTGCCCCACCATACACAACTACCTATCTGGCAGCAAATCCTGTTGACCAAGGTGACATCCAGACCCATGTACTGCAACTTAAATATCAGCTTATCATGTGGCACCCTGTCAAATGCCTTCACTAAGTCTAGGAAAATGGCAGTATATGCCTTTCCCTCATCTAATGCTCTTGTAACTTTATCATAAAAGGCTAGCATATTGCTAAAACAAGAGCGTTCCTTCACAAATCCATATTGACTCTCACAGATAACATTACTCTCATCTGCCAAATGCTGTATTCGGTCCTTTAATTAGTTTAAAACAGCTGCCAAGCCAGTGTGATCTTTATAAAATAGACTAATAAAAGATAAGCATACAAATGCTTGGGCAGCAGTTGAGATATTTTAAGTAGTGCAAATTAAGGCAACTCTGATGCTGAAAATTGTATTCTCATAAGCTCTAAGGTCAAATTTACAATACTTTCATAGTTTTACAACTTCTGGCTTTGAAATAATGTTGATCTTTAAAATCCACTTTTCCTACATAATTACATCACCGAAATGAAGCCATATGGCTTTTTCTTTAGTGATAAAATTTCTCTTTTTGCCTGATGATCTGAAGCCACATAAAGTGTTGAATTGTTTGAATGACTTTAGTTTGTGACTAAGAAGTGGATTTTAAAATATAATTAAATTAAAAATGCCAAGAAATTATATTCTCAGTTTAATCCTTTATCTAAGTATAGGCAAACAAAGTTTGCTTATAAACTATTTTCATGAGTGGGCTACTTGTATATAGAGGCTAATGACTTCACATAACAATTGCCTTATTATCCCATAATGCATGGTATTATACACATCCTTTTTGTATGTGTGCTTTGCATTATGGGATAATAAGGCAATTGATATCCCATGATGCAAAGCACATGTCCAAAAAGGATGTGTATAATACCATGCATTATGGGATGGGCCACTAGGACTTTAGTTGGTATTTCAACCTGTACTGAACTCCCATCAATGGGATACTAAGGTTAAAGTAATGCAGAATTCATATATTTCCCACATACAAGTAGTAGAAAGGTGTATCACCTTATAATTAAATTATAGTATTTAATTAATTATTTTAATGTATAACTAAGTGAAAAAACTTTCAACATTTAAAATATATAATGTGAATAAATGCATGTATTATGTGGGGCTTTTATTTTAATGTGAATCCAACCTATGAGAGGTTGTAAACCTGTTGAACATTATTAGTATCTTGAATAGGCTAAGAGTTAGATAATCCAGTTTTTCTTCTTTAGATACCAAACATGAAAAGTTTTTAAACCACTTCATGTGTCTGATATGTAGCATAGTGATATCACATCGAGCGATAAAATTCAGCTACCACCTAGGTGGAAGATGGTTGGTTGGATTTGGTAAGAAGGTGGTTTTTAATAGATGTATGTTCACTTGCTGTTCATTTTTTTCTGACACTAAGTTAATTGCTCTGTCAAACTGTGGAATTGGCTTTACTCCAAGTGCTACAATTCTCCCCCCCCCCAAAAAAAAAAAAACATTAAAGTGAATTCAGAAGTTTAATAGAGACGTGTCAATTTAATAGATACTTAACTCGTGAGTCAGGGCTATATGCATAATATAATTTTTAAATAATGGCTTCACACATGTAAGAGAAAAATAAATATAATTTATTACTCAGATATTTTGCTCAATATGTCATGAGCTTCTCTCAGAGAGAAGGCAGAAGAACTGGTAATAACATTTAAATGATATTGAGCAAAATATTACACCCTCCATGGAGTCGGTAGACTCATCGTGGGAGGTTCATTCAACTGACAACATATTTATCATATGGAATCTTAAAATCCTTAACACTACAATGGAACCCATTCTGGTAATGTGTTCCATTCACTGACAATTCTCCATGTAAAAAATCTACTTCTCACACCCTCTCTTCATAGGAGATATACAGGAGTAATAAATTATATTTAGTTTTCTCTTACATGTGTGAACCCATTATTTAACAATTACATTAAACTGACTTCAAGACTTGGGTAATTTGTAAGTTTATGTCATTGTGACCTTAGATGGACAGAAGCCAATGATATTTAGTTTCAGAAATCAGACTGACTGTAATGAGCTTCTGGATTCCATGAGAATCTTCTGGTAGTAATATCTTATAATCTTAGATCATAATGTTGGATGGTTAATCTGAAATACTCTATCTTAGATAAAATATCGAATATATTTTTATTGCGATTATAATGCTTACAGTAAATGGGATTAGATTCAAATTTTGAATGAAAACTTCTTCTTCTAAATTTCAACAGATTTAGAGGGCATTGCCACAGCTGTCATCTTTTGATTCATGCAGCTTTTCTATTTTAGTTGAATTCTTATTTCAAGATTTTCATGGAATCCACAGACATAGGAACCAATCTAAAACTTTTTACATACCTATTCTGATATGTGGATATTTTCAAATTTTTATAGTAGAATTTTCATAGCTTTCACAAAAAAAAAAAAAAAAAAAAGCTTCAATTTTTAAACTTTAAACAAAACTAAGAAAAATTTCCCATATTTTCAGATTAAATCTCCTAGTTTTATTTTGTAAATATGAGTATGTGTGCTGCTGGGAAGATAATTATAGGACTTCTCTGTGTATTTCATGGTAAGTGATCATTAAAATATTGGAAAAATAAATGATTTCACCTAGTGTATTGTGTGTTATTACACTTATTTTATCTTTCAGGTGCTGAGAGGTTGTTACAGGTATGTCACTGATTTTCTGGCATCATTCATTCCAGAGCCTTGCTGGATTAGCTGTTTTTCCAGCTCAATAGAGGTCACATAGTAGTAATTCATCATTACACCTCTGACCCACTAATTATACCACTCTGTCTTTAAAGAAAACATAGGAATAGTATAATTGCAGTTCCTAGTAGTCATGGACTGCTGGAAATGGAAATATTCAATGTAAATGAATGAATTAAATGATTAAATAAAATGCATTAATATCAATGATACAGTGCAAATGGATATGGATTTACGCTTATGTTTGACATCAGCACCTCTGTGAACTGGCCCTTCCTTATGTCATCTTCCTTTAACCCTAGCTCTGGTTAAATGTCAGCAAAATCAGGAGTTCATCATCATGTACAAAGGAAATAAGAAACCATATGCATGTGCAATGTCATCTGTGGTTGTCCAGTGAATCAGTAAGGTAGCCGCAGGAATTTCAAGTGTGCTATCGTAATTTTGCCTCTGGACTAACTGAGGTGCCAGACCTTTCATTGCTAGAAAATGGTAATGTACCTGTATTGACGTTTCATCTTATCTTATCTTAAAGAGTTGTGGATGGTTGTAAATTATGTCTGAAAGAACTAAGGCTATAAGACCAGTATATTATGTCTGTTTGTGTGCTTTTCTAGCCAGTTGGCCTATTTTGCATGATGAAAAACTCAGGTTTCTGGAAAGGAAAAAAAATCTTGCAACCACTGCATGAGACCAGTTATATATAACTGTATAAATTCTTTGTCTCTAGATAGGATTGAACTCAGGTCTTTCTAACTAGAGAGCATCATGATTGCCTGCTTTGCCATGAAGTCTGTATTTATCTTAGCAGAGCAATTTGGTTCAGTCCTATGTCCATACCTTCTGAAGAGGCATATATCCATGGACTGTTTTGTAGTAGTTTTTTTTTTGCAATTTTATTATACTAATTACAGTTAGTGGGTGAAAACCCACTATCAGTTTTATTTATAACTGACTAATATATTTTTGGGGTGCTTAAGGGTCAAAGCTGTATAACTGAGAGGAGACCTCCACATAGCCTTTAAAGGAATGCAGAGAACCAACCAGGACTTCTGACCTAATGTCCAATCCTCACCTTCTTGTGGTGCACCCTGTTGGGTATCTACCTGGATACTGAATGAACAAGGATGGGCTGGCAATTTGGGATTTAGCCAACCAAATTGTATTCTTATTGGCTTAAACCAATATACAAAATGATGGTACAATATAACAAATTTTTCATGCTGGCTGGGGCGTTGCCTGGTTAAACAAGGTCCCCCTTGTTTTCACCCGGGAAGCAGGGTGAACAGCGAAAGGTCAGCTACTGGAACAAATCTGAAAGCACACTCCAACTCAATATTACAGGAGTTAAAGATCAGTACAAAAAAGACAAAAACTGGTGAGATCTTTCTGAGCAATAAATACAAAATGTTATATTTAAGCAATGACAATCAAGGAAAAGAAGGAATAGCCATAGTATTCAACACAAAATACGAGGCTAATCTTCTTGAATGGCAGGCAGTCTCAAGTAGAGTGATGTGGGCAAATATCAGAATGAGGAACTGGACAATGAGACTTATTTGTGCCAATGGTTCCACAGAAGATTCTACTAAGGTAGAAGTGGAGGAATTTTTTGATGCTTTAGAGAAAGCAACTGACACAATGAAAAAAGGAAAAGTTGGTCCTTGTTGGGGATCTAATTAGCAGAGTAGGAAATGTCAGACATACAAAAATATTTTGGGAAAATTTGGAGAAAAGAGCAAAGCTAATAATAATTGCAATTACCTGTTGGATTTCTGCTCATGACATGAACTGGTTATTACTAACACCATGTTCCAACATAAAAATGTGCACAAATTCACATGGAGAAAAGAGGCAAGGAATAAGAAAAGTCTCGTTGACTATGTTATTGTAGATAATGATGTTTTTTCCTTGGTGCAGAACACCAGAGTGTACAGAGGATTTGAAATTGGAAGTGATCACTTCCAATTTCAAATCCTCTATTTAGTCTTGAAAAGGATAAAATTGGATTTCATATTATTATTATTATTATTATTATTCAGGCCTCCATGGAGTCAAAAGACTCATCGTGGGATGTCCTTCCTAAGAAACACAAAGCCTATCAAGACTCATCGAGGGGAGGTCCCCCCTAAGAAACACAAAGTCCATCATACCACTCCTTGAACTCATCAACAGTTCTCGCCCTCACCACTCCATCAGGCAATGCATTCCATGGTTCAACCACCCTCCATGCAAAGAAACCACTCCTCACCCTCTTGCTCACAGTTTCCTTTCGTAACTTCCAGAGATGACCTCTTGTCATCACTTCTTCCTGCTGTTCAACCAAGCTAAGGAACTCCCCAGTGTCAACCCTGTAACCACCTCTCAACAGTTTAAAAGTCTCAAACATATCACCTCTCCTTCTTCTATCCACCAAACTCTGCAGTCCACATTCCCTCAGCCGATCCTCATAACTATCATTGTACAGTCCTGAAACCATCTTTCTTATCCGCCTTTGTACCCTTTCCACAGTTAATTTATCCCCTTCAAATCCTGGGGACCAAATCTGAGAACAATAGTCTGTAGTCTGATCAGGGTCTTATACAAAGGAATGATAACTGTTTTATCTCTGCAGGTCAGTGTCCTTCTCATTATTGCTAGTCTGATTAGGGTCTTATACAACGGAATGATAACTGTTTTATCTCTGCAGGTCAGTGTCCTTCTCATTATTGCAACAATCTTCCGTGTTATCTTCACCTCCTTTGCAATACGCCCCCTAAATTTCAGGTTCCTATCAATCATCATCCTCGGATCTCGTCTCCCCTACTTCATCCAGTATAACTCCTCCCATAGAGTATGCATTATCCCATCGATGTTTTCCCAAACCTCAAGACCTTACATTTTGCTGCATTAAACCAATACCCACATTCATTTGCCAATCTATCTAGCTCATTCAAATTCTCTTGCAGGGCTGCCGCATCTTTACTATTACTAATAATCCTTCCCAGCTTTGCATCATCTGCAAACAACTGAACATCCTCTTGCAATCCACTGACAATGTCATTGATATAAAAGTTAAACAATATAGGTCCCAGTACTGAACCCTGTGGGATCCCACTTGTAACCCTCTACTTCCTTGAAACTGCCCCACTATACACAACTGTCTGATACCTATCAGACAGCCAATCCAGTTAACTAATCTGACATCCAGACCCATGTGCTGCAACTTAAATATCAGCTTTTCATGTGGCACCCATTCAAATGCCTTCCCTAAGTCTAAGAAAATGGCAATATATGCCTTTTCCCTCATTTAATGCTCTTGTAACTTTGTCATAAAAGGTTAGCATATTGCTAAAACAAGAGCGCCCCTTCACAAATCCATGTTGACTCTCACAGATAACATTATCCTCATCTGCCCAATGCTGTATACAGTCCTTCACTACTTTCTTCAAGATCTTACTAACTATTGATGACACACAAACTGGCCTATAATTAGACACTTCCAGTCTGCTACCGCCTTCATGCAATGACACTATCTTAACTTCCTTCCATTCCATGGGAACCTTTCCCACAGCTAGACTTTCATTGAAAAGCCAGGTCATAGGCATTGTTAGTTCCCTAGCACATTCTCTCAAATCTCACAGTGAAATACCATCCAGTCCCACAGCTTTACTGACAGCCAGAATACTCAGTATTTGAAACACACTCTCCTCCTGTACCTCTGAACCTCGAACCTGCCCAATCCCTCTAGCATTAAAACTCTCCAAGGATGAAATACTCCAATAAAGTGTTCATTGAACAATTCCACTATGTCCTCTGCATCAGTCACTCTATTCCCGTTTTTATCCCACAATATCATTTTTTCACAGTCATTTCTCCTCCTACTGGGCACATATATAAAAAATTCCCTAGGATTTTCTTTGGATCTTAGGGCTAATCTCCTCTCATATTCCAGTTTCGTCTTCCTTTCCATACTAGTCACTCTTCTGGCCTGTGTCTTATACTCTTCATGCATCTTCTCTTCACCTGTCTCCTCCTTATATCTCTTCCACAGCCTCTTTTTCGCATGCAGTTCCTATTTAATATTGTTTGTCATCCACTTTACTCCAAATTGTGTCCTCTTGTTCACTCATGGTATACAACTTACCATTGCTGCTAAAAAATATTCTTTCATAATTTCCCACACACTAATGATATCCCGGCCTTCCAATTCCTCCCTCCATGGAACTTCCCCAAGTTGACGTCTTAGACTATTATAATCACCTGCCTTATAATTCCACACACGTTCCCATCTCTTTGATACTCCTGCATGGCTATTCATTTTCCAAGTCAAAACCATATGGGCACTCTCTCCAATTGGTGGGAGAGATGTCATCTCAGTTATTATCAACTCCTCTGATGCTATAACCAAATCTAAAACTCTTGAATCTCTTGTTCCCTCTATTACATGTTGCCTAAGATATTTGTCCCTCAAGAATTCTAGAAATTCCATTCCCTTATTGCTACGTGCATCTTCCTCTCCCCAGTTTATTTATACCACTGTAGTTAAAATCTCCCATAACAATCATTCTTCTTGCACTTGCCAAACTCAACTGTCTAAACATTTCCTGGTCCCCACCTTCTGTACTCATGGGTCTGTAGCAACACCCCACTAAATATTCTGTCTTGCCCACCTCTACCTCACACCAAAACACTTGCATCGGCCGGGAATCGAAACCGGTCCGTCCACGTGGCAAGCAAGCATTCTAAAACTCAACCACCGATGCTTGTTTGGAGAAAAGAGCAAAGCTAATAATAATGGCAAATACCTGTTGGATTTCTGCTCAGGACATGGACTGGTTATTGAAATTGAAAAGAATAACTTGTAAGAAAGTTTTAAAGCAAATAAAAGTTGAGCAGCTCTCAGATGTGAACTGTAGACACAAAGATTATTGAAGAAAAAATGAAAGATTTTAGAACAAGAACCAAACCTTGGAGATTCAGTGGCAAGCCTTGAAGAAAATCCTGATTGATCAGCCAGAGAGGCATGTGGTGAGGTTGTCTGCAAGGATAGAAAAATCAGAACTCCATGGTGGACACAGGAAGTTAATGAAGCAGTGAAGGAAAAGAAGAAAGCATATCAAAAGTTCCTGGCAAATAAGTCAGCTTATGCTCTTAGAGAATACAGAGACAAATGTAAGAAAGCGAAACACTGTGTAAAACTAGCTAAACAAAAGTCATGGGAGGACTTTGGCAAGAACATAGAAAATAAATATCAAGAAGGTATTCTGGAGGTTATTGAAGAAGCTTAGGAATGGAGGAAAGAGTGCTGTAAAAGGAGTTAGAGATGATAAAGTTGACATGAAAACAGGAGAAAAAGATATCCGTGAAGTATGGAGTAATTACTTTGAAAAACTGCTAAGCGGAACAAGCAGTAATAGCACAGTGGTAAAAAACATTAACAGGCATACAGTCAGGAATACATATCCATACTTGAAGTAAAAAAAGCCATCAAAGACTTGAAATGTGGAAAGGCAGGAGTAGATGATATTCAACCAGAAATGCTGAAGTATGGTGGTATAAAAGTCTTACAGTGGCTGCACTGCATAGTTCAGAAGGCCTGGATAGAGGGACGAATTCCTGATGATTGGAGTAGAGCTCTACTCCAATCATCAGGAATAATAATACCTCTCTAATAGTACCCATATATAAAAAGGGAAATAAAACTGAATGTGAGAATTACAGAGATATTTCCTTATCTAGTGTTCCTGGCACAATTTATTCTAGTATACTTGAGAAACAGTGCGAAGAATTGTGGAAGAAAAGCTTAGGGAAGAACAAGCTGGATTCAGGCCAAATAGAGGTTGTCGGGATCAGATCTCCACTTTACGACAAATAGTTGAAAAAGCATGGGAATATAACAAAGATCTGTATTTAAGTTTTGTCGATCTGGAAAAGGCATATGACAAGGTGCCAAGAGAGAAGCTATTCAATACACTACAGTTATTTGGTGTCAATAGGGTATTATATCAAGCAATATTTAGTGTTTATTTGAGTTGTAAGTCAGCAGTTAGAATTAAAGGAAGTACAGGAAGATGGTTTAATGTTAAATCTGGTGTGAGACAAGGATGTACATTATTCCCTCTGTTATTCATTATCTATATGGATCACATTATGAAGGAAAGTGGTATTAAACATGATATCAGAATTGGAGATGTTAATATATGCTCTTTGCTTTATGCAGACGATGTTATACTTCTAAATAAATCTGCTACAAGTTTGCAAGATTCCCTGACTAAATTGAATAACCGTTGTAATAGATATGGTATTAAGGTCAGCAATAAAAAGACAAAGACAATGAAAATAGGTAGAATCATTGAAAATGTCAACTGTGTTGTGAATGGAGAACCTGTGGAACAAGTAAAACATTTCAGCTACTTAGGCATGATTTTTGGTGAAGATGGTAAATTAAATATGGAAATAGACAACAGAATCAACAAAACTGGTATGGTAGGAAGTCAATTGAATAAATTCATATGGAATAAGAGAGAAATTAGTCAGAACACTAAATTAGATGTATACAAGACAATGTTCAAACCAGTTTTAACTTATGGATCTGAGAGCTGTGTCAGAAGTAAAACACTTGACCAAAGACGAGACTGCAGATATGAGAGTCCTGAGAAAGATTACAGGTGTGAACAGATGGCATCAATGGCAATATCATATTAAAAACGAGGATATTAGGAAAGAACTTGACATTGTCTGCATCCAGGAATGCATTAGCAGAGCTAATCTAAGGTGGTATGGTCACTTAAACAGAATGGGTGAGGAAAGATTAGCAAAGCAAGTGTTCTCTGAAAGGTTGGCAAGAAAACGACCCAGAGGAAGACCAAGATATACGGTACAAAGTGCTTTAGATGATAGAAATATAAAATCTGGTAATGCTGGAGTCTTGACAAGTAACAGACTGATTTGGAGAAAAATTGTAGCTAGGAAGTTAGAAATGATGTAAATTTTTCATGTAGTACTATCATATCCTGTACATCCCTTGAGGGTACATGTCAGGAATTTGATGATGATGATGATAATATATTTTTTTAAAAAAAGTAGGAACTCAAAGTTTTATCCTGTTACAGAAGCAAGTTTGTTATGACCTGTTGTATTATGTGACAATTATGACACATGGCAAAACTGCTCAGCTATGGATTCACAAAGATATGTGTGTGTGGACATAAGTTCATAAGTCATTTTTTATATAATGAAAGCAGATAACTTCCCTTCCAATGGTGCTAAATATTGACCACAATGAAAACATGTTATTCATCCTCCTAGGATATTGTATTCTGTTATAGTGTATTTAAGATCATACCTATCCAATGTGATCATACTTATTATGCTGTCTTTCTATGAGCTGACAGAGGCTAAGTCATCCAGTATGATAATGCATCATTTTGCCAGGCTCATGCTCTATGGAACTGATTAAAACACATAGAATGCATCCACTATTTTCAATGATAAGCGAATTGACCAGTCTTAACCTAAATGATACATGTGGGATGTTCTGAAATCTATTGAAGTGTGTGTGTGTGTGTGTGTGTGTGTGTGTGTGTGTGTGTGTGTGTGTGTGTGTGTGTGTGTGTGTGTGTGTGTAATAAAACAAGAACAGATTTTTGTTGTGTAATAAATATACAGTCAAGCTGAAAACCTTTCACAATTTCAAATCTAGAGTTCAGTTACAAGGTGGTGCTTACTATTTTATTCTTTGAATACTGATTACTTCTGCTGAAAAATGTCAGCATGACTTAAAATCTCCTATGATTAGGTTCCGATAAAGACTAAGATGATTTATGTATGTAGCAACTCGGTTAAGGATTTTTCACAAGAATTGTTTCATGAGCCCTGCTCTTAACTTTTTTTAAAGATATACCTTCTAATACATGATAGTCTTAGAAGATATTTTTCATGCCATTTCAAACCCCCAATAATCAGTATTGTGAGAGCTTGACAAATACTTGCGTATAATGCACATTAAAAATAAGTATATTCTTAGTCAATCTCCCCATGATTGAGGACTTGTGATCTGATGTATTAATTATCTATGTATCAATTTATTAGGATCCCCAACTGATAGTGTGGTGGACCACCATGATCTTTTAGTCCATCCTTGATATCCTAGGCCATTTACTTCATGACACTAGAAATATTCTTCATATATCCTCCCCAAGATGTTTATGAAGTATAAGCACCTCCATAGCATAATTGGAAGAACAACGGTACGTTGCACCCTTTGATTAGAAAAGGCATAAGTTCAATTCTCGTCATGATGGGGAGAATCTTTATATGGACTTTTTCAATCGACGGTGAGTTAGCTGATCTCATACAGTGGTAGCAGGATTTTTTTTCTCCCGGAAACGGGTTTTTCATCCCACATACAGACAAATCAGCCCTTCAGAACACACGCAATTTACAGACAGAAAATACTAGTAGTTGTGGTGGGCAGTAGATGGCATTAATGTAGATGATTGGTAGAGAGGCAGGGTTGTACAGTAGGTGTCCTCCTGTGATGAGTCTTCAGACTCCTTGGAGGTGTCATGGATAATAATAATGTATTACTCAACCAAATGAGAAAACTTTCCACAAAGTTGAAATACATGTTATCAAATTCTGTGAAGTTGAGTGGTGATACCATCATCTTTCACTCTAACAAACTACCAAAAAGTTTCAGACAGAGCCAATTAATTGAAATATATTCTTTTCAGCATGCATTCTTGAATGTTTAGTAGTCTCATCCCCTTCATTCTTCAGGTTCACTACATTGAATGTAGTTTGGTTGTTATAATTATTACAACAAACTCATTGTGGGAGATCTCACTCAATGAGCAACATATCTGTCATGTTTATGATAGATGTGACCCTTAAATTCTTTCATGCTCCTTACATTCACAACACATTTTTGCAATGCATTCCACTTACCCACCACTCTCCATGTAAAAAATCTATTCATGCCCTCTCTTCACCATACACTTATGCAACTTCTAAGAATGGCCTCTTATTTCCCTGCCCCACTCACTTTTCACTCTTTATAATCCCCTTGCACCAAACTCTACATTTTACATTCCTCAACTTCTCGACTAATTTGTAAATTGAAATAATACAATTTACAAATTATGTCAAATTACTGTGTATAGTACTGTAATAAATAACGAAACATAAGTATGTACAATGCTTCTCTGCACTTACCAATAAAATAATGAACTGGAAAGAAAACATGGAACAAGTATAATTCTTCAAAGCTGCTGCTTTCTTTACTGGATGATTTATAAGAGAATATGGCAGGGGAGGTGGGGAGGTTACATTGTTAACAACAAATTCTTCAAATTCAGTAATATCAACAATATGTTCTGGTGGTGGTTCACCATATGCATAACTTGTGGAAAGTTTAGGCTAATCTTTGGTAGGGGGGTGAAGTGACAGTAGGAGGCCTACGTTAAAAATGTGTACATTAGATCCAACTTAGTCTACACAGTTTGCCTTTTCTTTTCAGCATAAATTTTTCTGTAGCAAGCAATTGCACCTTGCATCATTCTGACTACTTTGGGGCAATTTCCTCAAACAATCAAATTGACTTAACAGAGGTGCCTCCAATCCAATTTTTTTACTGTTTTGTGGGCTCAGCTTTTTTCTCTCTTCTTCTGCAACTTTATGTGCTTCTAGCTCTATAAGGGCTTTGTTTGAGAGCAAAACTTCCAACAAATGTTCTACATCTTCAGCAGCAAAATGTAAGGTCTTGAGGTTTGGAACATATCAATGGGACACTTCATACTCTGTTGGAGGAGTTGTACTGGAGGAAGTATGGGAGACAAGAGATCTGTGGTTGATGGTTGATAGAAACTTGAAATTCAGGAGGACATATTGCAAAGGTGGTGAAGGTAACACAGAGGACTGCTGCAATACTGAGAAGGATGCTGACTTGCAGAGATAAAACAGTTTTCATTCCATTGTATAAGACCCTGATCAAACCACACTTAGACTATTGTTCTCAAAGTTGGTCCCCAGGATTTGAAGAGGATAAATTAACTGTGGAAAGGATACAGAGGTGGATAACAAAGATGGTTTCAGGACTGTACAATGTTAGTTATGAGGATCGGCTCAGGGAATGTGGACTGCAGAGTTTGATAGAAGGAGAGGTGATAGGGTTGACACTGGGGAGTTTTTTCACTTGGTTGAACACTGGGAAAAAGTGATGAACAAGAGGGCCATCCCTGGAGGAAGCTGTGAGCAAGAGAGTGAGGAGTGGTTTCTTTGCATGGAGGGTGGTTGAACCGTGGAATGCATTGCCTGATAGAGTGGTCAGAGCGAGAACGGTCAATGAGTTCAAGAAGTGGTATGATAGACTGTGTTTCCTAAGAGAGACCTCTCGCGATGAGTCTTGATAGACTTATTATATATATATATATATATATATATATATATAATAAAACAAGAATAGATTATTTTGTGTACTAAATATACAGTCAAGCTGAAAACCTTTCACAATTTCGAATCTAGAGTTCAGTTACAAGGTGGTGCTCACTATTTTATTCTGTGCATACTGATTACTTCTGCTGAAAAACGTGTTTCCTAGGAAGGACCTACCATGATGAGTCTTTTGACTCCATGGAGACTGAATAATAATAATAATCTTCAGCTTCCACAGGTTACAACTTTACTCTACAACTAGCTAGCAGCATTACCTTATCATCAATCTCTTGTAAGGTTTTGCCATACAATTTGCTGTCACCTTACTCCATGCTACATCTGAAAGATATATTTCTTCCAATTTCTGACGCCTTTAAATGTCTCAAGGACACCAATAACACCCTAGTCCATGGTTTGCAAGAATGAGGTGGTATTGGGTGAACATGGTGTCAATGGAGCATTATATCAAGCAATATTTAGTCTTTACTTGAATTATAAGTCAGCAGCTAGAATTGAAGAAAATAGAGGAAGATGATTTAAATGTTAAATCTGGTGTCAGACAAGGATGTACATTATCTATATGGATCATTATGAAGGAAAGTGGTATTAAGCTTGGTATCAGAATTGGAGATGTTAATCTCAGCTCTTTACTTTATGCAGATGATGTTATACTTCTAAATAAATCCAGTACAAGTCTGCAAGATTTCCTGACTAAATTTGAATAACTATTCTAATAAATTTCGTATGAAAATCAGCAATAATAAGACAAAGACAATGGAAATAGGCAGAAACATTGAAAATATCAACTACGTTGTGAATGAAGAACCTATAGAACAAGTAAAACATTTCAGCTACTTAAGCACAATTTTTAGTGAACCTGGTAAATTAAATATGGAAATATACAACAGAATCAACAAAACTGGTATGGTTGGAAGTCAACTAAATAAATTCATATGGAATAAGAAAAAAAATTAGCCAAAACACTAAATTAGCTGTATACAAAAAGTTTTCAAACCAGTTTTAACTTATGGATCTGAGAGCTGGGTCAGAAGTAAAACACTTGACCAAAGACTAGAGACTGCAGATATGAGAGTCCCGAGAAAGATTAAAGGTGTGAACAGATGGCATCAATGGCAATATCGTATTATAAATGAGGATATTAGGAAAGAATTTGACATAATATCCTCATTTGACATAAGATCCTCATGTTAGCATCCAGGAATGCATTAGCAGAGCTAATTTCAGGTGATATGGTCACTTAAACAGAATGGGAGAGGAGAGATTAGCAAAACAAGTGTTCTCTGCCAGGTTGGCAGGAAAAAGACCCAGAGAAAGACCAAGATATAGGTGGATTGATATGGTAAAAAGTGCCTTAGAAGACAGAAATAGAAGATCTGATAATGTTGGAGTCTTGAGAGGTAACAGATTGATTTGGAGGAAAATTGTAGATAGGAAGTTAGTGAAGCTGTAAGTTTTTCATGTAGTACTATCATATCCTGTAAAACCCATAGGGTACATGTCAGAAATTTGATGATGATGATGGATGAACATGTTAATGGGATGGCTGTCTTAAACATGAGTGGTCATAAGTCAGATATATATTGCAAGTCAAGGACTGACCATACTTGTAGTGTGCTCTAAACTTCTAATCACTGACCTTCATGCCATAGATCTTGAATGTCATTTACTTCCTTAAATATGGTTCAAACCAGTCTAGTACACAACCTCATATCTCTGTGCTCCAATGTGCAATATTTTTCCCTTATTAACACGAACACTGCAACACAACTCAAATATTTGTTCAAGCAAAAAAGTCTATTCAAATCTTCCTCAAGGAAGTTAAAATTAGTATCATTCTTTACAAATTTCACCAATTTTGCAAAATCAGAAAACAGCTGAAGCTCCTCATCAATCAGTCCACATAAAATATCAATCACAAATATGTTTAAACAGAAGAGCACAAGGAGAGAACCCGGTGGTACACCATGTTACTTTCAAGTATTCAGATTATGCCACTTGTTCGTATTGCTAATTTTTGTTTATATATACATATATGAGGTGTGGCTATTAAATAATGAGACTGGTTGCAAACATGTGGTTTATTATTACAATTGTACAACTTAATTATTATCCCTCCTCTATCTATACACCATGCATATGAATTTTCCATTGTTGGAAGCAGCGCTGCAAGTCATCAGGGTTATCTGCTTCAGTAGTGCTGCCGTTTTCTCCTTTACCTCATCCACTGACATCATGGAATGACTGAGCAGAGCTGGACTTGCAGGAGAAGATCATCACATGTGATGAGACATGGATTTTCCAGTACGATTCAAAAACAAAGAGACGATGCACTGGAAAACTCCCACGTCACCAAGAATGAAAAAAGCAAGAATGAGCAAGTCAAAACTGAAGGAAATGTAGATTGTTTTTTTTTTAAATATCAATGGCGTGGTAATGGTTGAATGAGTACCAGAGGGTCAGATAGTTAACCAACATTATTACCTTGAGGTTCTGGCCAAGCTTAGAGAACAAGTAAGGAAGAAGAGACCCCAATCTGTGAAAGAACAATGCTTGGATTCTCCATCAGGATAATGCTCTAGCCATGGTTCACTGTTTGTAAAGCAGTATCTGATTGATAAGAAGGTCCCACTGTTGGACCATCCACCTTACTCACCAGACTCATCTCCATGCAACTTTTCCCTTTTTACAAAGTTGAAATCCGAATTGAAGGACACCCATTTTCAGTAAGTGGATGAGGTAAAGGAGAAATTCAGTAGCACTACTGAAGCATATAACACCTGATGACTTGCAGCACTGCTTCCAACAATGGAAAATTCATACAATTGTAATAATAAACCACATTTTTGCAACCAGTCTCGTTATTTAATAGCCACACCTCATATATATATATTTCCCTCTGTTTGTCTGGAAGTTGTTATATTTTGTTCTTTTACAAGTCTGTTTCAACATTTGTGAATCTAAAACAGACCCACAATAAACTGACCTTTCCTGTTTATTTTCCAGTTTATTATTATTATTGTCCACACTAACTATTATACATGCAATATTTTCCCATTACTGTACTCTCTGACTCTCTGTACTGTTTTGAGAAATTCCCTTTCCATTCTTTATATATGTTCAAGTATTTCAGCTTTCTTCTATCAGTATTGTTAAGGAGTCTTATAGTCCTACTGCTCCTTTCTAGAATCCATCTATTTGTCTGCCTTCCAAAGTACGAGATCAACAGTCCTGTAACACCTAAAAGCAGTTATCCTTTTCATATATATGTATATATATATATATATATATATATATATATGTATATATGTTACCAGCAAAGTGTGAAATTCTATAGAATGCCTAGGCATTCTATACAGTGTATAGAATGGCATTGTATATCGCCATTCATTGTACATTGGCGATGTACAATGGCATTGTACATTGAACATTGCCTAGGCATTGTATAGAATGCCTAGGCATTCTATACAATGCCTAGGCGATTTTTGGCAAAGTATGAAATTTCTGTGTTTTTTAATATTTTACATACTTTCCCTAGGTATTGTATAGAATGACAAATACTATTTTGGATATGTTTTCATTTTGAAGTTTTAAATTTTGCCGCCATTGGAGGTTAGGTTTTGAAGTTTTAAAATTTGCTGCCACGGGATGGTTAGGTTAGATTAGGGTAGGGTAGGGTAGGTGCTGGCAGTTATTATGAGTGTGACAGACGATGGTTTTGACCAACTTGGAACTTATTAGGTAAGGTTTTGAAGTTTTAAATTTTGCCACTATTGGAAGGTTAGGTTACGACAGATTAGGTTAGGGTAGGTTAGGTTAGGTGCAGGCGGTTGTTGTGAATGTGACAGACGATTAGTTTTACCAACTTGGAACTGCTGAAGGAATTTCACAATTCACTTTATGTCTCAAGGACTTACTGAGAGTTGGAGCTGTTCCTTACCACAAAATAGCTCTCCGGTCATCAGCTTCCGCCCAGTCCACAAGTAGCAGCCAAGGGTTCATGAGGTGTACTTGCAAGACCAAGTGCCAAAATTTGAAGTGCTTTTGTATGAAAAAGGCAGTTAAGTGCAATTCAAAATGCCATTCCAAAACGTCTCCAATTCTCATTAAGTCTTGAGGCATAAAGTGAATTGTATATAATCTGGCATAAAGTTGGTTTAAAATTCCTTCAGCAGTTCCAAGTCAGTAAAACCGATCGTGTGTCACATTCACAACAACCGCCTACCCTAACCTAACCTAACCTTCCCATGGCGGCAAAATTTAAAACTTCAAAACCTAACTTAATCAGTTGCAAGTCGGTAAAAACCATCGTCTGTCACACTCATAACAACTGCCAGCACCTACCCTAACCCACCCTACCCTACCCTAACCTCCCATGGCGGCAAAATTGAAAACTTCAAAATGAAAATATATCCGAAATAGTGTTTGTAATTCTATACAATATCTAGGGAAAGTATGTAAAATATTAAAAAAAAGACATTTCATACTTTGCCAAAAAACGCCTAGCATTGTATAGAATGCCTGCTTTTCACACTTTGCCAGTAACATATATATATATATATATATGTGTGTGTGTGTGTGTGTGTGTGTGTGTGTGTGTGTGTGTGTGTGTGTATATATATATGTCACATTCACAACATATATATATATATATATATATATGTTGTGAATGTGACAGACGATTGGTAAAACCAATCATCTGTCACAACAACCGCCTGCACCTAACCTACCCTAACACATACACACACACACACACACATATATATATATATATATATATATATATATATATATATATATATATATATATATATATAGGTTCCAAGTTTCACATCCATAAGTAACTGCTAGAAAATAGCTGCATCAAGGATCCTCAACTCTGTTCCTGTGGTGAAAGATCTCTCCTTTCAGACTTTAAATTAGTCTTTGACTATTGTCTTATTCCTAATCTTCTGTTTTCTGAACAACAATTCTTTTCATTAATGATGAATTCCCAGATATTGAAATTTGCTGACCTCCTCAATTATTTCTCCATTAAGGTACAGAAGTACACTTATTTCTCGGGACCTTCTTTGTCTCGCATCCTTAAAGAACTATAATCTCCAACTTACTAGGGTTGAGTTTAAGTAATCTGCTTCCACTGATCTCATTAACCTCTGTGAAGGATTTCATTCTACCTCTTTCCAGTCATTACAAAGAAGCACTGTATCACCTGCATATCTCAGATTGCTGAACCCATCTGTTCTCTGTCCTAATTCCTGTCTTCATCTCATTTGGTGCTATACAGAGGATATATCAGTACAAATACTGAACAGGTGAAGAAAGTCCCTCTTAACTCTCTTGCTTATCTGATGCCTGTCAGTTAATCTAATATCTGTTCTTATTGTTGCCTCTTGCTCACTACATAGGTTATCTTATCTATCAACCTAATAATGTATTGTGGAACTGTTTTCTAAGCTTTTAATAATTATTGGTTTGTAGTTCCACATATATTCTTTCCTCAAAGAAGTCTTTGTATGGCTGGCACCCAGTTGATCGCCTCATGATCACCCTTGCCAACTGGAGGGAAATGCAACACCCACTCACAATCCCCATCTTTTGATGAAATTAACAGTTAAATTTTGATGAAATTATTAATTAATTAATATTCATTCCAATCTCTACCACCATAATCAATAACCATACTTTATGTGCAATAAAAACACTAAATTAAAGCTTTCATTTAAATGAAATCACATGTTAATAATTTCCATGTTCTGGATATGTTATTAGTCACAGAAAGTAATGGATTCATTACATTATTTCTTTCTTCTTTTTTTTTCCTCCCTTCTCCAGTTCTTGGGAAGAACAATAAACCATCAGAGGAGGAGAATGGAATAAGACTAAAAGTTCCAAAACTGTCACAAGAAGAAGCAGACAGTCCACACATGCCAAAACATCTGCAGTGTGATGCTTGTCATGCTATTGCATACCAGGTAATTTCTTGTGTTAATAGCAATCAGTAGTAATGGAAAGAAACTTTCTTTGAATTAATAAACAAATTATTTTCTAAATATAGGAATTCATTCATTTTCAAAAGTAACAACTGAAAACATGTTTGGAAATTGTATCGTCATCATAATCATTAAATTTATATGTATCCTCAAGGGGTGGACAGGATACTACGAAAGTATTATATGAAAAGTTTATATTATTACTGACAGTTTTTCTCTAAATTAGCCTATCTGTCAGGACTCCAATATTGTTATTGTCAGATCTTATATTTCTAAGGCACTTCTAACTGCATCAATCTACCTAGATCTTGGTCTTCCTCTTTGTCTTTTTCTTGTAATTCTAGTGGTCAAATACCTATTTTGCTAACCTTTCCTTTCCCATTAAGTGACCATATCACCTGAGATCAACTGTGTCCATACATTCTAGTGTTATTATATATATATATATCTCGGGGCTTCCACGGACTACCGAGTGCATCTCCCCTAGGTGGCAGATGGGGGGAAACCCTGAATACCATCCATTGGATATCAGGGTAGCTCTGAATATATTGAATAAAGAGCAGTGGACCAGTGGTTTTGGGACTGGCGATCCCATGTGAAAATATTGCCATTCACCAACTTGCACTTGGCCAGCGTGGTGAATTTATGGCCTCACCTTCCAAGATGAATCCAACAGAAATAAAATGGCACTCATTCCCCAGAGGCCTGATTGTTACTACCTATGGCAGCAGGCAGTTAAACATGAAGGCAGAGGGTGCTAGGAATCCCCGGGTAACCAGATCATGCTTCCATTGGAAACTAGACCTTGGAACATTAAACTGTAGGACTCTGAGCAGTGAAGCATGGTTAACTGAAGAGCTAAAGAGACTAAAATGGGACATTCTTGGACTGTGTGAAATCAGATGCAATGGTGAAGAAATTCTTCGATTAAAAAATGGAGACATATTATATTATAGAGGCCAAGATAATGAAAGAATCAGTGGAGTTGGATTCTTGATCAACAAAAAACTGAAGAACAATATAATAGAATTTGACAGTGTATCTGATCGAATAGCAAGTATTGTTGTTCAAATCTCAAAAAGATACACTCTTAAGATCACACTCCAAGTCTATGCACCAACAATAAGTCATACTGATGGAGAAATTGAAGCCTTCTATCATGATGTATCCCAACTTTACAATAAAGGAAAACATCATTTCAGAATTGTAATGGCAGACTTTAATGCTAGAATTGGTATTCAACATTCAGATGAAAGCTCAATGGGAAATTTTGGATATGGCATTAGAGATGACAGAGGAGCAAGGTTAATAGAATTTGCAGAAAAAGAAAACCTGTATATCATGAATTCCTTTTTTCAAGAAAAAAACACATAGAAAGTGGACTTGGAATGGAAAAACTGGAAAAAATGTCCAAATAGAAAAATTACAGTGAATACAGTGAAATTGACTTTATACTCAGAAAGAAAAACTTCTTTCAAGATTGCTCTGTTATAAACACCTTCAACATTGGAAGTGACCATGATATGGTACGCAGTAAAATCAAAATAAACTGCCAAAAAGAAAGAAGAAAAATATTTCGGTGATCAAAGCAAAACATAGATGTACACAAACTCAACATTAAAAAAGATATATTCCAACACGAACTAAACAATAGATTTAAATAAGATGTCATCTTATTATAGATGACAATGCTGATCTATCAGAAAGTTATTATCCAAAACCTTCTACAATGCTCACTTGAAATAGCTGGTACCACAGAACAGAAACAAAACAAAATCTCTGAAGAAACAAAACAGCTTATGAAGAAACAAAGAGAAATGAAATAATCGATTAACCTACAGAATAAAATTGAATACACAGAATTGTGCAAAACAATCAGAAAACATATCACAGAAGAAATAAGAAAATTCAATTGTAAATTCATACAACAAACAATTGAAAACAACTATAGTCTCAAAAAAGCCAAACAGCAATTGATGAACAGCAAACAGATGGTTGCAGTCAAACTACAAGACGGGACCATCACCAGAGATAGGTATACTATAGCAAAATGAATTGAAGAATTCTGCTCAATATTATATCAGGATGATGAATTAAATGAAGAAGAAGAAGAAAACTATGACATAGCTGAAGTACCACAGATTCTACCAGAAGAAGTTATGCAGAGCATCCAAAGCTTACAAAATGGGAAAGCTGCAGGTGAGAATGGAGTTATAGTTGAATTTCTAAAAACAGGTGGAGAAATAATCTACAAACTCTTAGCAAAACTATTTACTTTATGCCTGAAGAAAAATGATGTACCAACAACATGGAAGAAGGCCACCCTAATTCTGATACATAAAAAAGGTGAGATGGAAGACTTGACGAACTACCGACCTACCAGTCTACTATTAGTGGTCTCTACAAAGTGTTTACAAAAGTTTTATTGATTACAAGAAAGCCTTTGATTCACTTAAAACTTCGATACTTAAAGCATTACGAAACCAACAAGTGGAGAAGCCCTACATCAGAACCATCAAATCAGCAAACATCAATGCCACAGCAGCAATTCATTTCAATGGAAATGAACATCTCTACTGTGGGAATACAGAAAGGTATAAGACAGGGTGACACAATATCTCCAAAATTATTCACAGCGTGCCTAGAAGAAATATTCAAACCTCTTGATTGGGAAGGGAAAGGTCTGAAGATAAATGGAAGATATTTAAGCCATTTATGCTTTGCAGATGAATATGTTTAGCTTTACTTTGCAGAAGTAAAGATAAACATAGTTATCTTTACTTCAACTGCACATGAACTACAGACTCGTATCCATGAGCTCCACCTTGCTAGCAGAACAGCAGGCCTAAAGATAAACCTAAAGAAGATCCAAATTATGTTCAATAGCTATTTCCAACCAGAAATAATAAAAGTCAATAATGAGGAAATTAAACAAGTAGATCATTACTTGTTTAATTACTTAGGACAACAGATATCAATGAAATAAAATATCATGGATGAAATTAGAAGGCGCACGATGCTTGGGTGGAAAGCATTTGGAAAATTACATTCAATATTCAAAAGCCAACTACCATTATGCCTAAAGAGAAAAGTTTTTAACCAGTGTATTCTTCCTATACTGACATATGGCTGTGAAACATGGACACTGAATGCAAAGGAAATTCAAAAATTAAGAACAACACAATTTAGTATGGAAAGAAGTATGCTTGGTATCACAAGATTAGATCACAAAAGGAATATATGGATAAGAAATCAAACCAAAGACTCTGACATCATAGAAAGAGTGAAACATCTGAAGTGGTAATGGGCTGAGCATATTGCTCGAAGACAAGATCAGTGATGGACAAAAGAAGTACTGGATTGGATTCCACAAGATGAAAAAATCACAACACCGACCTAAATCACAGTGGATTGATGATATCATCAGATTTGCAGGAGTCACATGGAAAAGGAGAGCCATAGACAGAGAGTTTTGGAGTAATCTTTGATAGGCCTTCATCCAGCAGTGGATTGACAATGGCTGATGATGATGATATATATTATTATTATTATTGATATTATTGTTCCAGGCAACTCCAAGGAGTCGACAGACTCATCGAGGGAGGCCCTAACATCATGGCAAGAACAACTATTCGACATTGACACAGTATCTATCATACCTTGCCTTGAACTCATTCACGGTCGTAGTACCCACAACAGACTCTGGAAGCTTATTCCACTCATTCACCACTTTCAAGTAAAAAACCTAGCTCTAACTCCCTTGTCAACCACGCTCTTGCCCAGCTTCCATGCATGGCCCCTAGTCCTCCCACCACCAGTCATATTTTCAAAAATATCTTCTGGATCAATCTTGTAGAAACCCTTCAGTAATTTGAATATCTCAATCATATCACCACTCCTTTGCCTATCGTCCAATCTCTGCAACCCACAAATCTTCAACCTATTCTCATAAGGTTCATTCCACAGACCTATCATCTTGGTCACTTGTCTCTGGATCCTCTCCACTTCCTTCCTCCCCATCACAAAGAAACCCTGGTGCCCATAACTGGGCACAGTAGTCCAGATGGGGTCTTATCAAGGCTCGATACAGAGGAACAACAACTTGTTTGTCTCTGCATGTTAAAGTATTTTTCAGAAGCCAAGTGATTTGATGAGCTGATTTAGTCACTTTTGCAATGTGCCCCCTAAACTTCAATTCCCTATCCACCAACACTCCCAAATCCCTGGCCTCATCAATCTCCTGGAGTACGGTTCCACCAATGCGATATACTGCTGCTATTCTTTTCACCCCAAAGTGCATAACCTTACACTTTGCCACATTAAACTGACATCCATTTTTCCTAGCCCAGTCCTCCAACTATCCAAATCATCCTGTAAAATTTTGACATCCTGTGCACTCACAATTGCTCTACCCAATTTTGCATCATCAGCAAACAAGTGAACACTTCCTCTCAAATCCTTTCCTATATCATTGATGAACAAATTGAAAAGCAGTGGTCCAAGAACAGAGCCCTGCGGCACACCATAGTCACAAGCCGTCTTTTAGACTCCACTCCTGCATAAACCACTCTCTGGTATCTCTCCTTCAACCACCCTCCTATCCATCTCACCAACCCTATATCTATCCCCATCTGCTCCAGTTTACTGATTAGGGTTCCATGTGGTATCCTGTCAAAGGCCTTGGCAATGTCCAGTAGTATCACTGTAAACCCATTACCCCTATCCAGTTCAGCCGTCACTGTGTTATAAAGCGTGAGTAAGTTACTGAGGCATGATCTACCCTTAAAAAATCATGCTGTCCCCCATACAGTATCACATTTTCATCAATCCATTCCTGTATTTTTCCCTTGACTACTTACTCCAAGACCTTGACAATGATTCCTGATATGCTGGTCGGTAATTTACAACAGCAGTCTTGGAACCACCTTTATGCAGTGGAACTATTTTTCCCTCTTTCCACCCCCTCGGGACTAACCCAGACCCGAGACTCAAATTAAACAAAATGGTCAAGGGTACTGACAATTCTTTAGCTGCTTCTCTTACAACACGGGCTGGTATACCATCCAATCCCATGGATGTATTGACATTGAAGTTATGCAATAGACTACTTACCTCCACTTCATTCACCACAATTCCTGTATAATCTACTGGTTTATTCGTTTCTGCAATGTCACCACTTGGATGATATATACTTGCAAAGTGCTCACTCAGTAACTCAACAATATCAACTGATTCAGTTACCTCCCTACCATCAGCATTCTTTAAAATCATTCTGCCATGTACATTTTTCCTTTTACTTGCTACATATCTAAAAAACTGTTTAGGATTCTCTTTAGCCTGCATGGTCAATGTTCTTTCGTAATCCTTTTTTGCTTTTCTTACCACACTCATTACCCTTCTGGCCTGCGCATTATACCGTTCATGTGCCTGCCTCCTTAAATTCCCTCCATAGTTGTTTCTTTTTTTGCAGCTCAAGCTTAATGGTGTTATTCATCCATTTAACCCCTAGTTGATTTATTATTCGGACTCTAGGTATACAGTCAGCCACTGCTTCATGCAAACACTTCTTAACTGCCTCCCATGCACTATCAACTTCTAGTCCTTGCAGTTGTACATGCCATGGGTCTGAACTAATCAAACTCCTAAGCTTGTCATACTTTCCAGCCCAATAATTCCACATGTACCCTGTCTTAATTGAAAATTCCACACCTTTAGCCACCTCCCAAGTCAAGACCCTATGATCACTCTCACCAATTGGTGGCAATGTGGTAATATTTGTTACAGCCAAATCTGCAGATGTAATTACTAGGTCAAGCACTCTCTGACCCCTAGTATTTTCCATTACATGCTGTCGCAGATAGTTATCCCTTAATAACCGCATAAAATCCAATTCCTTCCTCCCGTGTGTCCTCTCCTCACTCCAATCAAAGCGACCATAGTTGAAATCTCCCATAATAATTACCCTCCTTCCACTCATTTCTTCTATTTGCTTTTGGATACTGTCACCACCATCTTTTCCATCACCTGGTCTATAGCAGCACCTAATTGTATATTTAGTTCTGCTAGCCACAATCTCACACCAAATGGCCTCAAATGTGCTCTTTTCTCTCTCCTGCAATTCACCTTCTATTCTCTTTGGCTGTAGCTCATCAGCTATCATCAACAATACTCCTCCCCCCCATTTTATTCTCCCTGTCATTCCTGAACACACTATACCCATCACATTCAATCCCACTAGCTATATCATCTACAGTCAGCCATGATTCACTAATACCAATAACCTGTGGTCTGGAAGTGCCAACCATGGTCAAAAACTCTTCCTTCTTGTTCCTAATACTCCTAGCATTAGTGTACATGAATTTAAGACCCCCATTAGACCCAACCCTACCTTGATGCCTTATATTAACTATCCCACTCTGATTTGTTGTCTTTATTCGCTCGGGCATATTATATTTATTCATACATTCAACTGCCTCCCTAAGGACTGTATATCTACCCCCCTCCTTAATAAATCTAGTTTCCCTGAATTTGCACATCCATTACATTCAGCAACACCTTCTCAAGTCTCCTTACACCGTAACCATTCAAATGCAAGCCATCCATCTTATATAGATCCTTTCGCCCTTCGAACTCACTCCACACATCCACAAATTCCACACCACTCATCATACATAACCCATGCATAAAGTCATTCGCAATTATGGCCCTCCTTTTAAACATTTCACTGTCATACCGTGGCAAAAGACTAATCATTCTCTCTCTCTCTCTCTCTTTTCTTTTGCTACCTCAAACAATTCATTCAGGTCTTCTATCATTTCCATTTTATCTCCTTTCAAATCATTCATACCTGCCACAACAATCATTTCTTTCACCCTTTCCTTTTGCTCTCTAATAGACTCAGTTACATCCTTTATGGTTGCACCAGGTTGGTACGATTTTGTCAAATCCTCTACTAACACACCACGTACTAACGAGTCTCCATCATACAGCACTCTATCCTTCATTTTGTTCAGTGTGTATATATACACACACACACACACACACACTGTTGCTGGTGTTATTTTGATGTGTGTGTCATATGAGTTCTGACCAGTTTTCTGAATTGCTGAGTTAAAAATTTGAATAAATTGGGAACAAATATAATATGAAATTAAAAAAAGGCTAGAAAAGGTTTCTGTGATCAGCAATGAAAATATCGAACCATTAATATATATTAATTAATAACTGTTAATATATGAAATGAGTACTACAGAGAATTGAAACAAAGTAAAACTTAAGCATTACTTTATTATTATAATAATAATAATACAGGTATCTCTATGGAGTCAGAAGACTCATTGTGGGAGATCTATTATTCAAACAATACCATATCATACCTCTCCTTAAATTTATTCACTGATGAAGCACTCACGACCATCTCTGGTCACCCATTCACTACCCTGAAAGAAAAACATCTAGTCCTAGCACCCTTGCTAACCACACTCTTACACAATTTCCATGAGTGATCCCTTGTGCTCTCTCTTCCTGCCATGTCTGAAAAAAATTTTCAGTGTCAATCATATTTATTCATATGGGGGGTTCTCTCCCCATTCCTCCACCATCCCTTAGGATTGGTGGAGCCCTCCTATTGAGGAGTTAAATATGTATTTTATGACTGCAGATCCGTGTGTGTTTACAGACCAGTTTGCCTTTCCGAGGCCTGATTGCCTTTTTTTTTTTTTTTTGGCCTCAGTCTTGAAGATACTTCAGGCGCAAACTTTGTTTGCTTAGACTTGCATAAAGGATTAAACTAAATTTGTTATAATCTAATCAAGTGGGAAAAAACTTCCAACATCTTTCTCTAAATCCAGAGTAATTTAATAATAAGGTGATACACCTTTTGGCAACTCGTATAGTAAATATGACTTTTCCATTGCTTCTACCTTAGTATCACTACCTCTGGTCTGACTCCCACTGACAAGACCTCAGTAAAGGTCGAAACCGGTCTGGATAGTGGCCCCTCCCTTAATGCATAGCATTATACATGTCTGCAAGGAGATGTGCTTCTGCATTATGGGAGATACTAAGATGAGAGTGATGAGAGCTTGGTCCACCTTTACCACGAGTTGCCTCAGTCCTGAAGATACTTCAGGCGCAAACTTTGTTTGCTTACACTTGAATAAAGGATTAAACTAAATTTATTATAGACCAGATAAAGGTTCCTCACATCATGGATGGGAATCGAACCCAGGTCTTTCCGACCAAAGGGCTTCATCTATACCAACTGAGCTATGGAGGTCAATCACATAAAATCCCTTTAATAACTTGTCTGATTCTATAGTGTTTCCACTTTTTTTTACCTATTAGCTAGTTTTTGAAGCTCACAGACCATCAATCTACTATTGTAGGGAACATTCTATAAACCCTGTCACAATCTTTGTCATCACCACTTGATTCTCTCTCCACCACTTCTTCATCCCCATGTAATCAAGGTGTAGATTGATTTCAGAATCTTGAAAATCTTATACATAACCTTGTGTTACATTTAAGAATTTATTATTTGACAATTAATTCTCAAAATGAAACCTGATTCTCAGTATAGTATATTAACTTACAGTTCAAGGTTTCTTTAGAAACAGCTACAAAGAACAGGAGATTGCTTCCTGAATCAGATGTAATAGACATCCTAGAAAATGTTTGTAATTCAAAGCTAGAAAAGTAAGTTTCTTTTTAAGTTTCTTTATTTAAGAGATCAACATGTTTATATGTGACAAATAATTTTTTATACTTTTCCTATGGACTTCATACATACTTTCTTCTGCTTTAACAAACTAAGTCATCTTTTCAAGTTAACTACCAGCTTGGGTGGTCAAGTGGATAGTGTTGTTGCTGATTAGCAATTAACAGATTGCTAATAAGCAATCTGTCAATTGTGTGTTCCAAATACTGAATACTCTGGATGTGAGTAAAGCTATGGGACTGGATGGTATTTCACCACGAGTTTTGAGAGAATGTGTTAGGGAACTGACAGTGCTTTGACCTGGCTTTTCAATGAAAGTCTGGCTGCAGGAAAGGTGCCCAGGAAATGGAAGGAAGGTAAGATAGTGCCATTGCATAAGGGTGGTAACAGACTGGAAGTGTCTAATTATAGGCCAGTTTGTGTGTGTCATCAGTAGTTAGTAAGATCTTGGAGAAAGTAGTGAGGGACCACATACAGCACTGGGCAGATGAGGGTAATGTTATTCGTGAGAATCAACATGGATTTCAACATTGATTTGTGAAGGGGTGCTCTTGTTTTAGCAATATGCTAGCCTTTTATAATAAAGTTACAGAGCATTAGATGAGGGAAAGGCATATACTGCCATTTTCCTAGACTTAGCAAAGGCATTTGACAGGGTGCCACATGATAAGCTGATATTCAAGTTGCAGCAAATGGGTCTGGATGTCAGATTGGTCAACTGGATTCAGGATTGGCTGTCCGATAGGTATCAGAGAATTGTGTATGGTGGAGCAATATCAAAGAGGCAGAAGGTTACAAGTGGGGTTCCACAAGGCTCAGTACTGGGACCTATACTGTTTAACCTTTATATCAATGACATTGTCTGTGGATTGCAAGCGATATTCAGTTGTTTTGTGGATATGCAAAGCTGGGAAGGATTATTAGTAATAGTGCAGATGTGGTAGCCCTGCAAGAGGATTTGAATAAGCTAGATAGATTGGCAAATGAATGGGGGTATCAGTTTAATGAAGAAAAATATAAGGTCTTGAGTTTTGAGACACAATCGATGGGACACTGCATATTCTATGGAGGAGTTAAACTGGAGGAAGTAGGGGAGACAAGAGATCTGGGGTTGATGATTGATAGAAACCTGAAATTTAGGGGACATATAGCAAAGGTAGTGAAGATAACACAGAAGATTGGTGCAATAATGAGAAGGACACTGACCTGCAGAGATAAGAGGATTATCATTCCGTTGTATAAGTCTCTGATCAGACCACACTTGGACTATTGTTCTCAGATTTGTTCCCCTGGATTTGAAGGGGATAAATTAACTGTGGAAAGGGTACAAAGGCGGATAACAAAGATGGTGTCAGGACTGTACAATGTTAGTTATGAGGATCGGCTGAGGGAGTGTGGACTGTAGAGTTTGGTGGATAGAAGAAGGAGAGGTGATATGATTAAGACTTTTAAACTGTTGAGAGGTGGTTACAGGATTGATAGCGTGAAGTTCTTTTGCTTGGTTGAACAGAGGGAAGGAATCATGACGAGGGGCCATCCCTGGAAGTTACGAAAGGAAACTGTGAGAAAGAGGGTGAGGAGTGGTTTCTTTGCATGGAGGGTGGTTAAGCTGTGGAATGCATTGCCTGATAGAGTGGTGAGAACAATAATGGTCAATGCGTTTAAGGAGTGGTATGATAGGCTTGTGTTTCTTAGAAAGAACCTCCCTCAATGAGTCTTTTGACTCCATGGAGGCCTGAATAATAATAATAATCTCCTTCAAATTCTAGTGACCAGATCTGGGCACAGAAATCCTGATGTGGTCTGATCAAAGCTTTATACAATGGGACCAGCACACTTTTATCTCTTGTGGTCAGTGGTGTTCTCCACAACATTGCTGCAGTTCTCTGAGATGTCTTCACAACGTCCTTGGAACTTCAAATCTCTATCCACAATCACCCCAAGATCCCTTGCTTCCTCCATTTCTTCCAGTATAACTCCATTAGTGAGTATGAAGCATCCCCATCTGTGAATCCCAAATTTTAAAACTCTACATTTAGTTGCATTAAACTGATATTCCCATTCATCTGCCTACCTTTCCAGCTTATTCAAATCCTCTCAAAGAACCAAGATATTAGCACTGTTAATAATATCCATCCCAAGCTTTACATCTGCAAACAACTGAAGTTTGCAGATGAAATGAATAACTGTAGTTCTGTGACAATATCATTGTCTTAAAGATTGAACACACAGTAGTCCCAAGACTGAACCCTGTGGAACTCTACTTGCCACCCTGCTACTGTTCTCCCATATGCAATTCTTTTATATCAATCAGAGAGCCAATCACCAATCCAATCGACTAACCTAACATCTAAATCCATATGATGCAACTTAAAAATTAAGTTCTCATGTGGCACCCTCAAATGCCTTGAAAAAATCCATAAAAAATAACTTCCTGCTTACCCTCATCTACTACTCTTGTAAAAGGTAATCAGATTACTAAAACAAGCGTGCCCTTTAACAAATCCATGCTGGCCTGCATAAATAATATTACATACACCTGCCCAATCTGTATGGGTTCTTACCAATTCCTCCAAAATTTTAACAACTACAGAAGAAATACAAACAGGCCTATAGTTTGATACCTCTGTTCTACCTTTAATAGCTAAGTTAATGGCACAGTCAGTTCCGCAGTACATTCCCGTAAAACACGTGGTAAAATTCTATCTAGTCTGTCCCTGCCACATTGACATTTAGCATGCTTAGTATTCAAAATACATCCTCTTCATTCACTTCTAATACTTGACCACTCATTATCCTTCTAGGAAAGCCTGTGGTACCACGATGGAACACTCTAATAAAGTGATCGTTAAATAGTTCAACTATGTCATCGTCACCCGATTCCCATCTCCACCCAGCAAGACAATCTGTGCATTATAATTTTTCCTCCTACTCACCAAATAGCAATAAAAACTGTTTGGGATTCTCCTTGGATTGCAGTGCCAGTCTCCTCTCATATTCTCATTTTTTTTCCCTTACAAACTAGTCACTTTCCTAGCCCAAGACATATTCCTCATGCAACTGCTCTCACATCTCTCTCTTTATATGCCTTCTATAATCTCTTTTTCTTCTGCAATTTCCCTTTTATTCCTTTTGTCATCCATTTGACTCCAAATTGTGTTATATTCTTCACTCGAGATATATAATCTGTCATTGTTGTCAACAATTTTTTCTTAAGTATCTCACATGCACTAATGATTCCCTCTTCCTTCAAATTCTTTGATCCATCGTACTGCTATAAGCTGATTTCTAAGTCTATGATAGTTGCCTGCCTTATAATTCCACATAACTTCTTCTGTTTTGATACCTCCACATGCATTCTATTTATCCTCTAAGTCAGGACTATAGTTGAGCATCTCCTGTCATGTTACTCTCACCAATGGGGTGGGGGGACAAGTATGTCTTCTCAGTCATAATCATTGAACTTTGGTTTCCTATCCACCATAACTAAGATTACTAGCCTCATCAATTACTTATAATACAATCTGACCAATAATAATGTCACATTAGAAATCTTATCATGCCAAAGTGCATATTTACACTTAATAATGTTGAACTGATAACCATTATCATTTGCCCAGTGTTTCAAGTTATTCAAATCATTCTGTAATTGCTATATATCAATAGTATACCTGATTGCCCTGCCTATCTTTGCATCATCGGTGAACAATTGATCATCTCCTGACAAGTCCTTGTCCTTCCCAATCTCATTAATGTATAGATTGAACAGCACTGGTCCAAGGACTTATCTCTAAGGTACAGAAGTGGTTGCTTTAAATCTGGCAGATTCACACCTATCATATACCATTTTCTATCTGTCTGTCAACTATTCATTTATCCAAGTCAAGAGTTTATATTCCAATCCCATGTTTTCCAGTTTTATGCAACAGCATTTCATTTAATATTCTATCAGATGCTTTAACAAAGTCTAACAGTGTCATTTATTCTCTTTATTCTACTTTGTCATAACATTATTATAAAATATGAGAAAATTGCTAAATCATGACCTCCGTTTAGTAAATGTATGCTGTTCCTTGCAAGTACAGCTTGTTTGTCAACCCATTCCTTACAAACTTCTCTAAAATCTTCATGACTGCTTCATAGATACCATCCTTGTACAATGGAACTATCATACATTCTTTCCATTGCTGTGGTATCTTTTCTGAGCTGAGCACAAGTTATACAAACATGTCAAAGGCCTAGCCAATTTGGATGAACATTCCTTTAGCAAACATGCTGATATCCCATCTATCCTTATTGCCAAATTATTTTCCAGGTTATACAACATCTCTTTAACCTCATTCTCATACACTTCTATCTCTTCATCTGATGTAGTAGCAGCAGCAAGTATCATGTTACACAAAGCTGGTTGATAGATCTTAGCAAAGTAAGCACTCACTATATGAATAACCCCATCAGCCTCTGACACAAGGGTACTATTTTATTTCAGTAAAGTAATTCTGCCACATTCATTCTTTTATTTGCAATATAATAAAATTCTTTTAAATTGTCCTAGCCTGCATAGTCAGTTGCTTTTTGTAATCCGATTTAGCACATATTTAGAACTTTTCTGGCCTGTGCTTTATATATTTCATAACTCCTCTCACTCTTACATTCACATAATTCCTTTCACTTCATCTTCTTCTTATGGATCTTTTTATAAGTAAGTTTGCACATCCATTTCACTCCTGCCCTATTTGTTCTTCTATTGACACATTCAGAGATGACTTCATTTAAGCCTCTTTTTCAAAGCTTCTATGCAAATATAAATACATATAAATATAAATAAATAAATACAAATAATGAACTAAATATAAATAAAATAAGGAAATAAAAATATAAATACTGATAAATTTAGTTTATCTAAATAGAGAACTGGTCCTGTAATCCACTGTAGACTGGTAAGCTTGATTAGCTTTTTTACTGAATCTCTTTTTTTCTTATTTCAGTCCATAAATTAATTATAACTTTATACAGTGTTTTAAACAGCTTCATAATTCCACTTCTCAGTATTTATTACCATCTAAGCTCTCTTACTATTTATTGCCTTTGTTAACAAACAACTAACTCTTTCAAATTCCCTTTCCTCATACGCCTTAGTATACACTCTAAATGAGCAGATGCTCTGTTAATGAAATATGTTGTTGTGCAGTATTTTAAAATCACCTTTTTGCAAAGGCAAAAAGTTGATTAAGGTGTATAAAAGATCCACAGAGGATAAAGTGTTAAGCGACTTATTTTAAGCGGGTTTACTTTTATTTTCATAATGAACGTTTTGATAATTTTCATAATAAACTTTTTTGCACCCAAAATCCATGATAAGGGGGTTTATTTTCATAATAAATCCCTTATCATGGAAAGCTAGCAATGTACTCTTCATGTAAAAAATCCACTCCTGTCTCCTTGTAAGTGTAGCAAAGAGGGTGTGCTTTCAGTATTCCTCCTTACCACACTTTTACACAACTTCCAAGGATGACCTCTCATTCTTCCCTCTCTCCCTATACTTTATGTAATAATCTCTTCTGTATTAATCCTGTAAAATCTCCTTATCCACTTGAATGTCTCTGTCATATCATCTGTTTTCGACCTATCCACTAAATCTACACTTTACCTTTTTTTCAACCTCTCTCCACAACCAACATTCTACCTCCAAGTTCTGCCTGTCAGTGCGTTCCTTGTCATAGCAGTGGTGCACTGTATAATTTGAATTTACTCTAATTGCATACCATCATTACACTGATGGCACAAACAATAAGTGAAGACTGAATAATAATTATGCAGCCTGCACGCATTGTGCTAATCTGCCAATGCATGACCACATCTTTCTGTGCATCCCCCATAAACTATCTGTTCTCGCCTGTTGATTTCACATATAGCTTGAAATTAACCTTCCTTCAGTGCCTTGAATTCCTCCTTCTACTTTTGTTGGTTGCAATTCTTCAGTTATCATGAGCAATAATCCTACCCACTACCTATTCTTCTATCCTTCCTGAAGTCATTCAGTGTCACTGATGCTGATAACTTCTGACCAAGTCAAAGTGACCATTGCCAAAAAAAACTCTTCACTCTTATTTCTGATGCTTCTGGCATTCATGTATATCAATTGCAATATCCCCCTCCCCATTGGGGGGGTCCACAACTGTAATGAACTATCCCTTTCAAACTTGGAACCTGAGAAAACTACATTGGCTATTAGTTTTATTAATAGCGTTGATTTTTGCATCCAAAAAAAACATGCTTTTATCATGTTCTCATCAAGCATGAATCTTATCATAGAATCATCATACAATACTCTTGCCTTCAATACTTATGTTACACCTTTCTCGCTATATTTTATTTACATATTTCGTTTGTGTTATTCATTGTAAAATTGGTCACTGACTCATTTATATAAATAAAAAATTAATGTTAGGTGATTTTTTTCACAAAAATTTTAAAAAATTGAAAGAAGGAAGAATTTTTGAAGATGAGAAGTTGACAAGACAAAGAACAAACTAGTGCAATTCTTATGCATTTGTAACCTGATGTTATCTGAGGCATGATTATATTCAGCTTGAAACATTAATTAGTAACTAAGAAGTAGCTTAATTCTTATAGAATTGGCTACATTATTATTAGGAAAATATCTGCATGTCTGACCAATTCCATTAGAATTAGATCATGGGTAACAGCCAGAATATTTCTGTCTCTCATTGTTTTGTTTTTTGTAAAATGTAGTTATACTTTTAATCTTTAAATTTATTGTTTGTAGTTATACTTGTCATTTATTTACAAATATATATACATATATATAAATAATTATTTCTCATTCTGTACAGTTATGGTGTGAAGGTTGTAGATGGTAAAAATAGGCTATCTGGACCAGGACTGTATACTGAAGCAGTGATGGCAATGACACATCTGGGAGGAAGAATGCCACATAGGTATGCAATATATAACACAAGCATGTTAAATCTGTGGTACTAAACTTTTTACTTTGTGGAGAGCCATTTTTAAATTTATTTTACTGTAGGCAACATAACTATCACTAGCCATAATTTGATTTTTTAACCCTCCAAGTTTTTTTTTTAGATTAGTTTAAAAGTGTAAAATACTGAAGCAAGAAACCTAATTTAAACTATGAAACTGTTTTGGTTCTATTGAGCAAACTTTCCATGGCTAAGAAATACAGATTTTTTTCCTTCTTTTCTGAAATAGTTAACGTGTGCAGTATGCAATTTCAGAAGAAATGATAACTGATTAAGTGTATTTAATGATTGAGTATTATATTTCCTAATTAATGAATTTCTAAGAAAAAAGTTTGTAAAAGAAGCATAGTGCTGTATATAAGTTTTTATCTAATTTTATGTTAAATAAATGTATCTAAGAAGTATTTGTATATTGATATTTATTATTACCACTCATGGGTCAGTGATATGCAGTATGCTCTCTCGCTCTCCCTTTGTCAAGTCAAACCCACCTTCTCAAGGTGAGGCCCGTTTTCACTATAGGGCTCTGGTGTTATCAGCGAAGAAATGCTAACCAGACCTAGTAGGTGGTGGATGAACCTTCACTACCCAAGTAAGATACTACCACTTTGCTTATTGGGGGGGGGGGGGGGGAGCTAGCCCATGTTTGGTCTCCAGAGCAGTTCTAGTTTCTGCACCCCCCCAATCTTTCAGCATGCAACTTTAGCTATGTCCTTCAAGGGCATGCCAGACATATTGTGCAGATCTTGAATCTCTCTCACCTTCAAGGATATACAGCAGTTCTGCCTACCAGATAATGTACAGGACCAAACCTGATAGCATCAGGTTTAGGAGGCAATCTGGCAGTGAGATTATGTACCACCTGATTAGAAAGCCTCCTAAGCATGATACTATCATGTTTGGTCCTGTACATTATCTGGCAGGCAGAATATATTTGGGTTTACTGTGCTAGTGTTAAAAAGGTGAAGAGAAACATGCCTAAGAGTATCTCATCTCGCAGCATGCTCCCCTTCCCAACATTAACACAGTAAACCCAAATATAATGTCACAGTAGTTAAAAATAAAAAAAGAAACCTTCCTCAAAAACTTCCAAAAAATGTAAAAAACTCACAAAACCTTACAAATCATTTCTTACACATTCACTTCACCGTAATTTATAGTATAAACACAAACCTAAATAATATGCATTATCACCTACAGACCCAAACTATTTCCTCTTTTTGACTGAGCCACAAATTATATCATCATCAAATTCCTGGCATGTACCCTCAAGGGGTGTACAGGATATGATAGGACTACATGAAAAATTTACATCATTACTAACTTCCTATCTATGATTTTCCTCCAAATCAATTTGTTACTAGTCAAGACTCCAACATTATCAGATCTTATATTTCTATCTTCTAAGGCACTTTTTACTGTATCAGTCCACCTATATCTGAGTCTTTTTTCTGCCAACCTGACAAAGAACACTTGTTTTGCTAGTCTTTCCTCTCCAAATTAAAACCTATCTGAATTGTTCAATCTATATTTTGTATGATTCCTTCTGCCACAAGAGTGGTATCCATGCTATTCTGTGATCTGATATTCCTTACCAGAGAATGCCTAATCTTGAATTTCCCTTTTTGACTTTCTGTGACCTAAGATTTCCTTACCTCAATGATTATTGAGGCTCTGCTGTCTCTTCCTACTCTCTTTCCTGAAAATCACTCTAACCTCCTTAACTTAGTATTTCTTGAATTTCCCTTTTTGACTTTCTGTGACCTAAGATTTCCTTACCTCAATGATTATTGAGGCTCTGCTGTCTCTTCCTACTCTCTTTCCTGAAAATCACTCTAACCTCCTTAACTTAGTATTTCTTGAATTTCCCTTTTTGACTTTCTGTGACCTAAGATTTCCTTACCTCAATGATTATTGAGGCTCTGCTGTCTCTTCCTACTCTCTTTCCTGAAAATCACTCTAACCTCCTTAACTTAGTATTTCTTGAATTTTCCTTTTTGACTTTCTGTGACCTAAGATTTCCTTACCTCAATGATTATTGAGGCTCTGCTGTCTCTTCCTACTCTCTTTCCTGAAAATCACTCTAACCTCCTTAACTTAGCATTGAAGTTGGACTGCAAAAAATATTGATTTTTTGCAGTCCAACTATCTGAGCAAGTGATGTTGTTTTCCTAATCTCAACTTCAGCTGGCTCTCTTTTTGCAGTTCCACTGACCAAGCTGGAAAAGAAACTGAGGTATTTGCTGTAAGCAGTGATCTGAAGTAGACTGTTCATCTAATAACAACAAGACTAATGGAAAGGAGTGAAACTCTTGGGAGTAAAAGGGCAACAAACCTCACTTATTATCCATTAATATAGATAACAAGTGAGGCCAGCAGTGATGGCTAAAAATTTTGTATGGTAATTAAAAATTTGGAATGTATGCCATTCTAGCGAAGTGGAGTGCAGACAGAGAAACTATGGAGAAAGTCATCAATATTCAACTTCACAACAATTACTAATCACCAGTATGGATGCCACTACTCTGACTCCAGAGCAGATCTACTAGGTAACCTTACCTATTATATGATTTCATATACTCTTCCTTCTACCTCCCAACTAGGACGTCTATAGACTTCCAGCAAAATCTAGATACGATTCATGCTATCTGTTGAAAGACCATGGATAAGAAGTGCAATTCGGCCAGCATGTCCATTAGAAGGTGTGATAATCCCTCATGCTGAAGAGAGCACTTAATCAGATTATCTCAGGCTCATAGCTATGACTCAGTTACCCATAACAAGAAATGCAGTTCCTTGATCTATGCTGGGTAACTGAATTTTAGTTGTATTGGATAAACTAAAAATATAGAAATTATTTTTATTTTCTCTTTTTATTGTACAATACAATTTTAATGCCTGGACAAAATAAAGATCCTTGCCTAATTTCTTCACTTAAATATTGCGTTACCTTCCAGAACCAATTTAGTTTTTAATTTTTTTGCTAATTTTTTCTAATCGCTTATTCCACAAAACATTTTCTTTGTTCTCGAAGAAATTAATTCACGATAATTATTTGAAATATTATTTAAAAAAACTGGCTGCCGACGTTCGAGATTATGTTATATTTTTGTTCAAAATCAAGATTCGAAGAATACTTCACAGATTTCCTGAAGGACCTGCTTGAGCAACTTTGCTTTATACAGAATAATGAAATTCTTTAAGCATATCACTAAATTTTTTTTTCTTTATATTGTAATCTACTGTTCTTTCCACTTTCACCTTCTTGGTTTCCCTGTATAATTGGTCATTACAAAATAAAATTAACAGTTATGATTTAAATTGATATGTATATATTTTCTGCTAGTTCAGATATTATGCTCCAATTTTATAATAAGCAATACTTTTGGTTATATATATATATATATAAATTACAAAGTTTTGTATTAAAAATTTCCACTACAAAAGTTTGACAGAATCAACAATATTATTGGCATATTTCTTTTTCTCGTGTGGGAGGAAAACGGTAAAATGCCACTCTTCCAATTGTATCAGATGTTATAATGGCAAAAATAGTAAGAAAAAAAAATTCATTTGTACTTTCTTTTCAAAACACAAAGAGAGAACATTGTAAATTCACCCAATGAAAAAGAAAATACTCCATATTTTTCTTGTGTTATCTGATTTTTTTCTTGTAGTACAAAGAAGAAATCACTATGCATAAGATGGTAGAATACAAGAGGGCAAAAATCTGTAGATTGATTACATTATAGCTGATAGAGAATTCATGCCAGAAAAATTATTTATGTAAGAGTTCTAACATCAGCAGATATAACGACATTTTCTTCTAGTTTAGATACATGGCATTGTTGAAGTAGCTAAACCTTTGCTACTATTTACACTAAAATGAATGGGCATGTTCCCCAAGTGATTTACGTTTATAACAGTTGTCTTGCGAACAATTTATAAAATAAATTCTCTGAAATATCTGCAAATTGGATAAGTCTTCAATATAAGTCTTCTTTTCTTTAAAAATAATTCAAGTCCTCTTTTTCAAGATAATTATATGAAATAATTTATACTTTTTCAATAATAAAAATGAAACTGATCATTATAAATTAAGAACTTATTTCAGTATAAATACTGTATCAGCCTGTAAAAGAAATGTCTGTATTTTTTTCTATGTTAGGATGTCTCCTAATCAACAATTGAAAACGAAACACGACATTCTTGATGTATCTCGCACTATACCTTTAGGCACTTTAGTGTTCCTTCTAGCTAAGCATTCTCAATTTTCTTCCTCAATAGCACTGAGAGTAATCTAAGCCTTTACCTTTCCCTCTAGCTAAGAGGATTACTACAAGTATTTCTAAGACGTAGATTACTTCAGAAATAGCAACCAGAAGCATAAGTAGAAGTAAAAATATTTAGATTATTTTAAGAAAAAGAAACTAAAATAATACTACTAAACTTTTTTTTTTGTGTGGTATGCATATAAACAATTTTATGTGGTGAAAATATAGCATAGTATTTCTAAAATTTCAAATCATTTCAGCAGACAGTAGAACAGCTGGTTTTAGATTGCAAAGAAATAGTACAGAATTAGAAGCTTCAGGATACAACAATATTATTGTCTTATTTCTTTTGTCAAAACGGTAAAATGAAATAATAGATTTTGAATACTGTGTGGAAACGTTTTCGAACCTGTAGAAATTTAGAGTGGTTATGTAATTGAATTCCAGGAGAGGATAAGGATGGGGGGGAAGCATTAGCAAATCTTCAAAACGAGCATGAATTTTGAATTATTTTGTATATGATAGCCTTCATATTATATTTTCAACATATCTGTGGTGGTTATGCGCTGGATATTATAGAAATGTGCATCCTACAAAAAAAAAAAAAAGAAAAAAGGCGAAGAATTCCTGCTAAAACATCATTGGATATAAATTTTCGATACTAAAAAGATTCACAATCGGAAACAGAGTTATGCAATATAACATCGTTATATTGCATAACTTTTTTTTTATAAAATTTTTGTTCATAAAACAAAAAAAAAAATTCGTTTCTAGAACTGAAATGTGATAATCCATATAACGGTATTTTGCTAGGAAAGAAAGCAAAAGGTCATATTTATTTCAATAAATATTATTTAAAAATATAAATATGTGACATAATATGTTCAATGCAAACATCTGAAAATTCGCGAAAAAAGCTGTTTCTATATTGGAACAACCAGTGCAACTGTTCCGTTGCAGTGATTTGAAGAATAAATTTATAATACAGCAAATTTGCTACTATTAAATAGATTCATTGCAAAGGCTGATCGATGGTCATTTCAAAATTGATTATTTTCACAAATGTGAAATTCGTTTCAATTTTTGGGAAGAAACACAACAAATCATTTTAGAGGCAAAAAAGTCAAATATTTTAGGACAGTAAAGAAAACAGTGAGTGGAAAGACAGGTGACACAAACTGTTAGTCAGGCACTAACTGTTAATCCACAAATGGCTTTAAATAGCCGTAAAGGGATTAACGGCAGAGGGAGGTAATGGCATGATGAAAGGTACAATGCCGATGAAGTTTTGATCTATGCAGAATGCTATGGTGGGTTGGATATTTCATCCACCTCAGCCGGTAGGAAGGTTAATGACCTTTTCCCGCTAATATCAAAAACCCAAAGTATTCTCATCAGAAAAAAGTTTTTCTGATGAGAATACTTTCCATACCTCTTCTTTATTTGACAAACCTTGCAGTGTTTAAATGATTTGATCTTCAAGATCTTCCACAACAATGTCTTAAAAGTGATTTCCTTACTGTTCTCCAATGGGATGAGGGCAGCCTATTGAGTACCAATACTAACAAAGCACAGTCCTTTCTTATTTCTAATAACACAGATCTCGTTTCACTTCTTATTTTTGATAATACTCAGATCTCTAGTCAAACTTGATAACAGCAACATTCTCTGTGGTTGGCAGAATGGATTTGTAAAAGGGAGATCATGTTTTACTAAGTTACTTATGTACTATAACAAGGTGACAAATGTCTTGGACAAGGGAGATGCATGAACAGTGGTATACTTAGATTTTGCAAAAGCTTTTGATAGATGGCCACATGAAAAGATGTTAAATAAATTGAAATGGATGGGACTGGGTAGCAGAGGTGGAGCAGTGACTGGCTATCAGATAGGTATCAGAAAGTTGTATATGGGGGGGGGTGCATGTCCTGAAAGAGGAAGATCACTAGTGGCATGCCACTTGAGTCAGTTTTGGGACCATTCTTGTTCAATTTGTATATTAATATTATTGCAATGGGTTTAACTGGCAGTATGCAGCTGTTTACAGATGATGCAAAATTGCAGAGAACAATGCAGAGTCAAGCAGGTGTTATGGCCATATAGGAGGAACTTGAATAGATTGCATGAATGGGCAGGTAAGTGGATCTATCAGTTTAATGTTGCAAAGTGTAAGGTTTTGAAATTTGGTAAGCAACAATAGATGCAAAGTATACACTTGGTGGGGAAACAATAAAGGAGGTAGAGGAGATGAGAGATCCAGGAGTAATGGTGGATAGGGACCTGTAATTCAGGGGCCACATTGCACAAGTTGTGAGGATGTCACATCAGATAATGACAATGATGTGAAAAAACCCTGACATGCAGAGATAGAGAGGTTATGATGCCATTGTATAAGGCCTTGATCAAGCTTCATATGAATTATTATGCATAGATATGCTCACCTGGTTTCCATGGTGATGAGGATATGTTAGAAAGGGTCCAGAGAACATTCATAAATATGATCAGTGGTCTTTGGAATGTGGAGTATCAGGACAGATTGAGAGAATGTAAATTGCAAAGCCTTGTGAATGAGAGGAGGAGGGGGGGGGATATGATTGAGACATATAAGTTAATCAGGGGTTGTTATCAGATTGACATGGAAGAGATTTTTCATCTAATGGGAGAATGGGTTAGAACAAGACACCATCTCTGGAAACTGTATAAGGAAGGTGTGAATAGAGGAATAAGGTTCTTTACATGGAAAGTGGTTAGTGAATGAAATGCATTGATTTTGCTGTCAGTATATCAACAGGTCTAGCTCCCACTCATGAGACCTCAATAAAGAGTGAAACTGATCAGGTATTGATGCTTCCCAAAATGCATGGTAATATCAATATCTGAAAGGAGTGAAAGGTTGCTGTGTTTTAGGATACTGAAGCAATCTGATGTTGAGTCAACAGCCTTTATATACAAGTAGCCTAGTTGCACTTCATATGCAAACTTTTGTTTACTAGCACTTGGTTAAAGGATTAAAACTAGAATGGTCACCTGGTTTTCAATATGGTGTGGAGACATTGGAGAGGGGTCCAGAGGGGAGTGACTAAGACAATATCAGGGTTTTGGAGCGCTGGTTATGGAGAGAGGTTGAAGAAATGTGGATTGCAGAGTTTAGTAGATAGGATGAAGAGAGGTGATATGATAGAGACATTTAAGTTGGTGAGAGAATTTTATCAAATTAATTCAGAAGGGATTATAAAAAGAGTAGAAGGTGTGAGAGGGGAAGAACCAGAGATCATCCTTGTAAGTTATGTAAAAGTATGGTGAAGAGGGGTGTGAGGAGTAGATTTTTTACATGGTGAATTGTCAGTGAATGGAATGCATTACCAGAATGTGTTGTTAAGGATTTTAAGATTCTATATGATAAATATGTTGTCAGTTGAATGAACCTCCCACTATGAGTCTATCGACTCCATGGAGGGTGTAATAATAATACTTTCTTATTAAAATTTACTTTCTGACCAAACCAACAACTAAATAATTAATGCTAGAAGCTCAAATTATATTGAGCTTCCTGCAACTATCACTTGGTTAAATATGCTCATATCATCATTACAGACAGATCCTGACTTAATCAGGATCTGTCTGTAATGATGCCTGATGTAATGAAATCTGTCTTACATTCTACAATCATAACATGAATTTGACATAAGTCAGAATTAATCCATTCCACCTGTTAATCACATCATATTGTTGAAAGTTTATTTTTTTTTATTTTTTTTAGACCTCAAATAAAGGTCGAAACTAGTCTAGGTAGTGGCCCTTCCCTTAATGCATAACATTAGGCAATTATCTGCAAGGAGATGTGTTTTGCATTATGGGAGATACTGAGATAGGAGTGATAGTATCTTGCTCCACCTTTGCAAGGAGTCGCCCTGGTGTTGCACCACCTTACCCCAGTCCTGAAGATACTTTCAGGCATAAACTTTGCTCACACTTGGATAAAAGATTAAACTAAATTTATTATACACATCATATTGCTTATATGTTTTGCAGTATGTGTGTACAGTAGCATTAACATGTTTTAAAAACTATTTGTGTTAGTTTAATTCACAGGATGCACACACAAATTACATTTTGATAGGTATTTATCAATGCAATTTAATATAATATAGTATAAATAGTATGAGAAAATAGAAAAAAAAAAGTATGATTTGACCATTCAACCTATCTTATAAAATTATCAAGAAATGATTGTACTCTATCACAGCATACGGAAACACTAAAAATTATTAAACTACATGAATAAAAATATATAGTACATCTGTGTTCAGTAGTAAACCAAGAAAGGCATGCTCGTGTACCACGTGTGCTGTCTATCTTGTAGAAAACTACTGTTAGATGGTGCATGAGTAATGTATGCACATTCAACAGAATTTTTTATAATTTAAATTTTTTTTTTTGTATGAAATGTTAGGGCCTGCCTGTATTCTGTTGAAATTTAAAACAAAAAGAATAACTTCTCTTTTTAATATTTTTCCTAAGTAACAAACACAAAATTACATATGATATGAACTTATGTTTTATTTTCAGAATCAAAGAGATGTGTTACTCTCTCTTGGGAGATGTAGAGGAAATGGATATTTTTAAAGCCTTTCGTAAAGATCCTGAAACAATTCAAGACTTCTTATGTTATCAATCTGGAGTACAGGAAGCGTGCCTAGAACAAGAAAAGTTTTCATTTCACAGTGACGAACTTTAAGATACATATTGTGGTGAATTGCACAGTTTTTTCCTATTTACAGCAAAAAAATATTTTTTTACCCACTCATAAATATACCTCATTGCAGTGCAATATTTTTCCAATAATTGTTTCACCACTTTACTTAGTGACTACACTTAAAATGCTGTCATACTATTTTTACAGGCCGTTATGATAGTCTTATACGGTTTTACTAATGCATAAAAATATTTTGAAATTTTGTCTCTGCATCATTATTGTAAAGAAATCTCATAATGTATCTGTATATATCATACAGATTTTATTAATGTTCCCTAAATCTCATGTTGCTGTCATTATTAACTTAACTGGGGATGTGCAGCTGCTCGCAATGATGTAAAGTTGGGAAGGGCTATGTGAAGTAGAGCAGACATTGTGGCCTTGAAAAGGATCTGAATAGACTATGTGAGTGGGAAATTGATTGTCGCTATCAGTTTAATGCTGCAAAGTTTAAGGTTTTGAAATTTGGTAGGCAATTTTGGTTGGGATGCAGAATATACATATAATGAAGAAAGTTTGAAGAGGTGAAGGAGATGACAGATCTGGGAGTGATGGTGAACAAGGACTTGAAGTTTAGGGGTTATATTGCTAAAACTGTAAGAACATCTTACAGCTTTAGCAATGGATTATGGCAATAATGAAGAGTACACTGACATGCAGAAGCAAAGATATTATGATTTCCCTGTATAAGGCTTTGATCAGGCCACATATGGACTGTTGTGCACATATTTGGTCGCCTGCTTTTCAGGGTGATGAGAATGTATTGGAGAAGGTTTACTAAGTTAGTGTCAGATACGAGGAAAGATTGAAGGAATGCAACTTCAATCTCTCCTTCAAAGTAGTGCAACAGTAATGCAAAGTAATGCAACTTCAATCTCTTCTTCAAGGTAGTGCAACAGGCACAAACTTTGTTTGCACCTGTTGCACTACCTTACCTCAGTCCTGAAGATATTTTCAGGTGCAGACTTACAGAGCCTTGTGAATAGAAGAAGAGGGGATACATATAACAAGTTGCCAAGTTGAAGGGGGGGGTTGTTACCACATTAATGTAGAGAAGATATTTCATAGAGTAGCAGAAGGCAAGGGTAGAACTGGAAGCTGTATAAGGAGGGTGTGAGCAGGGGAGTGAGAAGATGGTTCTTTGCGCTGAGAGTGATTGATGAGTGGAATGCATTGCCTGAAAGTGTGGTGAGTGCAGAAACTGTGAATGGATTCAAGCGTGGCTCTTGCAGCATGAGAGAGTATGGACTACCCCGATGAGTTGTTTGACTACCATTCTTCTTAATAAATTCCTTCTAAACTCGTAGCGTTATTAAGGTTAATACTGCTTCTTTTTTTTTACTATGTAAGTTGCTCTGTAAAATGAATTACTAGTGTTTTTACTTATTTTTATTTATTTTTAATGTAAATCTTATTCACAAAAGGTTATAATCCTACGATATATTTTAATCCCTTGGATGGGCTAAGGTTCATGTAATCTGGAAATCATACTCTACAGATCAAACATGGAATTTTTCATGTCACTTCAAGAAAGGTGACTATGCTGGTCATCTTTCTTGCCTGACCTTTTATACTATGGAAGGCAAAATCAGATTATGAGAAGAAACTAGCCATGTAGGCAAAATGGAAGGGACTCCATTTGGGATGTGGAGCTAAAGGAAATTCCAGAGTTCTTTCATTACATGGCAAAGTAACCTGATTGAGTGCTGATGATGGCAGAAGCAGATAAAACTGTTGAGTTATTGAGTAACCGCTTTGCAAGGATATATCATTGAAGTGAAATTAATACTGTGACACATGTGACAGACTGATGTGGGAAAAGAGGTGAATGAATTGGAAGTTCTTAGAATATTGCAGAATCTCAATGTAAAAACAACTATGGGATCAGCTCACATTTTGTGAGAATGTGCAAGGGAACTGGCAATGCCTCTTACTAGGTTCTTTAATTAAAGTCTCAGTTCTAGTCAAGTTCCATAGACCACTACCATAGACCTGTTAGAAGCTTAACTAGCTTCTAACAGGTCTATGGCAGTGGTTTCAAACTTTGTCTCCCAAAACCGTTTTTAAAAATTTTATAGCACCACTGCTTTCAAATCAGAAAAGTAAAAAATTGTTATAGACTAAATGGATAAGATTCTTCTAAATAACCATTATAAGATGTTATATTCAGTAGACAATAATGATCATGGAAAGGAAGGAGTAACTACAGCATTCAAGCACCCAATATTAGGATAAATTGCAGGAAGTATCAAGCAGAGTAATGTGGGTAAACATCAGGATGAGAAATTGGAAAATGAGACTGATTTATGCCTACTGTCCGACAGAAAGTTCTACTTTCTGTGGGACAATAGGCAGAAATTCTACTAAGGAAGAAGTTGAAAAAATTTTTGAATAATTACAGTAGGTAGGCAGACAGACAAAACAGTTGGTCCTTCTTGGAGATCCTAACAGCAGAGCAAGAAGTGAATACTAGACATACAGAAATGGATTGGGAAAATTTGGAGAAAAGAGCAAAGGTAATAATAATTGTAAATACCTGCTGAATTTTTGTTTAGGGCATGACTAGTCATTATTAATATCATGGTCTAGCATAAAGATGTGTATACATTCAGATGGACAGAAGACACACGAGACTTTTCTTATAAAATCTCATTGACTATGTTAGTACCAACAGTAATAATAACTTCATACTAATTCAAGGGGGGGTTAAAGTAAAAAATTATCACAATTTAGTTTTTATCAAGATAAAAACTGAATATCATATTGAAAAGAAAAGTTTGCAAGTAAGTTTCAAAAATAATCAAAGCCGAGAGCTCCTATCAGAAGTGAACTGTCAACTCAAACATATAATATTCAGGAAAAAATGAAAAAGCATGAAGACGGGAATTAACCTTAGAAATGAATTGGCAAACTAAAAAAGCATTGATTCGGACTGAGAGAAGCATGTGGTAAAGCTGCCTTCAAGGATAGAAAAATATTGAATTACTCTGGATTTAGAGAAAGATGTTGGAAGTTTATTTTTCACTTGGTTAGACTATAATAAATTTAATTTAATCCTTTATCCAAGTGTAAGCAAACAAAGTTTTCGCCTGTTGCACTACCTTACCTCAGTTCTGAAGATATTTTCAAACAAACAAACAAATAAGCAAACAAAGTTTGTGCCTGTTGCACTACCTTATCTCAGTCCTGAAGATATTTTCAGGCACAAACTTTGTTTGCTTACGCTTGGATAAAGGATTAAACTAAATTTATTATAGTCTAATCAAGTGAAAAATAAACTTCCAACATCTTTCTCTAAATCCAGAGTAATTCAATAATAAGGTGGTACACACCTGTTGGCAACTCCTATAGGTAAATATGACCTCTCCTATTACTTCTGCCTCCCACTGACGAGACCTCAATAAAGGTTGATACTGGTCTGGGTAGTGGCCTTTCCCTTAATGCATAGCAGTATACATGTCTGCAAGAAGATGTGCTTTGCATTATGGGAGATACTGAGACAACGAGTGATGAGAGCTTGGTCCACCTTTGCTCGGAGTTGCCTGATGTTGCACTACCTTACTTCATTCCTGAAGATATTTTCAGGCCCAAACTGCGTTTGCTTACATTTGGATAAAGGATTAAACTAAATTTATTATAGTATTGTAGAAGAAATTAAAGATGATAAATCACATAGCAAAAATTGCAAATATAACTTAGAGGATATTTGCAATGTTCAAGACCCTTGACATGTGAGGATATAAGGATTGGCATCTTTACAAGGCCTTGTAAAGAGGTAAAAATGTTAAGATTGATAAGATCACACCTGGACTATTGTGTGCAGATTTAGTCTCCTGGGTTCCAAGGGGATAAAAAACTGTGGAAAGGATGCAGAGAAGAAGAGTTACAAAGTTTATATCAGGATTATGGAATGTAGATTATGAAAACAGATTGCAAATATATGGACTCTGGTTAACAGGAAAAAAAGAGGGATGATATGATAGAGGCCTACAAACTTCTGAATTGGTGTTATAAGATATCCTCAGATGAAATTTTTCATTATATGGAAAGTCGGGAGAGAAAATGGGGACATCCATGAAAATTAATTTTGTGCATGGTTAAGAAAGGGGAGAGAGCTGGATTTTTCTCACATAGAGCAATGAGTGAGTGAGTGGAATAGTTTGCCTTTTGAGATAGTGAATACGTCTAGTGTGAATGTGGTTAAAGGAAAAGTATGACAACTGGTTTGGGTGATGTATAGCCTCCCTTGATGAGTCCTTGACTCTCTAAAAGGTCTCAGATAATAATAAAGGCGGCATGAAAACTGAAGATGAAGATATTCTTGATGACTGAAGTAATTACTTTGACAGATTACTGAATGAAACAAGAAGTGACAGAACATTGGTGGAAAACAGTCAAGAAGAATACAATTAAGAGGACATATCAATACATGAGGTAGAAAAAGCCATCAAAAACATGAAATGTGGAAAGGCAGCTAGAGTAGATGATATTTCATGGAAATGCTCAATTATGAAGGTATAATAACTGGTGGAGAAATCTATAGAGAGGAAGCCATCTAATGTGACATGGTGACTGATCTGAGTGGAAAGAGAACAAATTGCAAATGGGGAAGGTAAACCATAAGATGGCAGTTTGCTAAGTAGGTCTATATGCCAGTCATTAGCAAATGTCCTGAAAGTGTTGAGATTGATCATAGAAGTTTTTCTAAATTGTTCTATGCCTAAAGAAACATGAAAGAAAAAAAGGAAATTCATGCAGATTCGGTGGTCAATTTGAATAATCAGGAGTTATTCAAAATGGACTGATAGCAAAAGCATACTAAAATACTAAGAAAATGAGAAATAATGAGACAATTTAGTAAAAGAAAAAAAAATTTTTTTTCCTTACTTTACAAAAACAGAACATATGAAAACTAGAAATGCCAAATGCATATTATTATTATTTCGTGACATGTCTGAGGAATCCAAAGACTCATCGAGGGAGGACACCAACTCTATCTCCACCAATGCCATCTACTGCCCACCACCACTGATTTTTTTTTTTTTTTTTTTGTGTGTAAATCACGTGTGTCTTGAAGTATGTTGGATGAAAAACCCTGTTACCTCTGTATATGAGATCTGCTAACTCACCTTCAGTTCAAACAAAAAAAACCATATAAAGATTCCTCTCATCATAATGAGAATCGAACTTAGGTCTTTTCCAATCAAAGGATGCAATGTACCATCGTTCTTCTAACGGTGCTTCAGTAAAATTATTTTTTCAGATGTAATTAAAATAGAGAATGCAACAGTGAATGTTAACAAATATTTTTGAAACTGAATATTTTATTAAATATTATAAATATTTAATACTTCATGCAGGATTATCATTTACAAACTAGACAAAAACCAGTTTATAAAAATGTTGCATTATAATTTGGTTGTGTCTCATGCTAACAAAGTGTTTGTAATATGACATACAGTAAAAGATCTTTTTTCAGAAACACAGAACAGTCCTTGCAAATATATACACTGTCCCAGTAAATATCTAAGAATTTCAATACTTATTTTTTTTTATCCCAATATTTTTATTACTTTTTCAACAATTTTCATTGCAGAATCTAGGCAACCATTAAATGAAGATTCTGTGAAGCTATATCTTTTTTCAGAAACACAGAACAGTCCTTACAAATATATACACTGTCCCAGTAAATATCTAAGAATTCCAATAATTATTTTTTTATCCCAACATTTTTATTACTTTTTCAACAATTTTCATTGCAGAATCTAGGCAACCATCAAATGAAGATTCTGCGAAGCTATCACCTCCACAGACAACACTAGGATTTTCATGCATGACAATACAGCCAGGATAACCTGGATAAGGCACATCTGTCTGGAAAATATAAATTAACATTATTAGGTCAAAGAAAGTTCTCTTCCTACATTAAGAGATTTAATTGCAATCTGCTTACATATTGTAAGCAGAAAATTTCATAACTCTTCAGAGTTTTGGGAATCCAAAACATAACTGTCATTTTAATATACTTATTTAATATGGAGGGATATTCTCTCCATATTAATTAATGTTTTAATATTTGAATGGCAAGATGCTTAGGGTAATGTACTTGTAACAGCTGAATCCATTTTTTTTTTTTAATATACTTAGTTAATACTAAAATTTTGATGTACAGTTGACACTTGAAAAACGCAGGTTTGAACTGTGCAGTTCCACTTATACAAATTTTTTTTAATAAACATACTGAAAAATTTTTGGGAGATTTGTGCAATTTGAAAAAATGCACAGACGAACCGCATCGCATAGAAATATCAAAAAAATTAAAAAAAAGTTAGGTATTTCTTGAATGTATAAAATATGTGCAGACACTAGTTTATTTTATCATTTACTATCATAAAATAAACACAAATCTATTATAAAAAGTTAAAATTTATCAAAACTTGCACACACAAACACTTACAGACCGTACATTGCCATTTGTGGTCGAGAGAAATGTGAACAAACGTAAAGATGCAGTGCTAAATCATACCTGTATAATATTAACTATTATTAATTAGTTAAATTAATTAGCATAAAATAAAAATTTTATAATGATTCATTCATTGTTAGTAATACATATAACATCTAAAGTGTTTTGTATTATGTAAGACAATATTGATGTAGGCACTGACAGACATATGCCTCATCTTGTAAACAGACAATGTAAACTTACGGTATCGATAAATACAGTATAGTACCGTAAATGAAAATCATAAGGAAATGTTAACTTCCTTATGATTTTCTTTAATAACATTTTTTTTTCTCTAGATCACTTTATTGTAAGAATATAGTATATAATACATACATACCATACAAAATATGTGTTAATTGGTTGTTTATGTTATCGGTAAAGCTTCTGGTCAACAGTAGGCTATTAGTAGTTAAATTTTTGGGATACCTTTGTACAGTTAACCTACTGATGTTCCTTGACACTGCTTATACAAACTTCAGTACTGGAAAGAGCAAGCAGTATTCAAACTGCTTTCTCCCTCTCTCTCTCTCTCTAGTACTGAAGAAGGATCACCATGATTCTAAAAATGCAGCCACCATCATCCTACAAACAGTATTCCATACTGCTGGAATTGCTTCATTCGTTATGTAATTTTCTGACAACCTAAGCAGGAATATCCTGAAGTAATATATATGTTCAGATAAATATAGTGTGTCAAATTGAAAAAATAAAAACTAATAAAATAAGTTTAGTTTAATCCTTTATCCAAGTGTAAGCAAACAAACTGTGCACCTGAAGTATCTTCAGGACTGAGGCAACTCATAGTAAAGGTGGACCAAGCTCTCATCACTCCTTGTCTCAGTATCTCCCATAATGCAAAGAAAATCATGTATAATTTTGCAAATCGTGCATAGAATTATACATGCGGACATGTATAATTCTATGCATTAAGGGAAGGGCCACTACCCAAACCGGTTTCGACCTTATTGAGGTCTTGTCAGTGGGAGCCAGACCCAGAAGTGGTGATACTACGAGTTGCCTTAGTCCTGAAGATACTTCAGGTGCAAACTTTGTTTGCTTACACTTGGATAAAGGATTAAACTAAACTTATTATAGTCTAACCAAGTGGAAAATAAACTTCCAAAAACTAATAAAATAAATGAACAAAGATTTTTTTTTTTCAGTAGAGTGAATTGAAATGTGAATGGATTTTTAAAAAATGAATTAAAAGTAATGAATTATTTGATTATTTAAGTGTTTTTTAAATAAAAGAGGAAAATTAAAGAAAAAGTGGAAGTAATTACATTAAGATAACAAATCTTATTTTCTACTCCCTTTACAACTTAATGTACAAATAAGAATTATAAATTTCCCTCTTCTTATATATAGGAAAGACTGAAATGATTTAGTCTTTTTTTTTTACATACAAAAATTAAAGGCAACATTTGTTTTATGTCAATTCCTACTTTTTCCTTATTTTTTCCTGCATTTTTAAAACTAATTTTGTCTAATTCTTATATGTAATGTCACCAAAAATTTTATATGTGGGGGAAAGGTCTGTTTATTTTCTTATTTAACTTAGACTAATTTCAGTAGATATTTTGCAAAGAAGATAAGAGCAATGATAAGACTTAACATCTGAAGTAAGTACACAAGTTGACTCTCATTAAACAGGAGTGAGATAAAAGAATCGATATACCACGATACTACTGGATCTTGCCAAGTTATTTGATAGGTTCCATGAGTGTGGTTGTTATACAAACTCAGAGGGATCGGTTTGCATAATAGACTTGTGATGTGACATGAATAAGTGTGTTTGACTGAAGGGTATCAAAAAAGATGTATTATGGAGATGCTGAGCCTAAGAGAAAGAAGATGACCAGTGCTATATCACAGGGGTCTGTACCTGAACCATTATTATTTAACTTATTAACCAGAGCATTCTTGGTGTAAGATAGCTTCCAAAAAATGATTTTTGTACATTGAAGCAGTAAAGGGTCAGTCATGTTGCAGTGAACCAACATTACAGCGAACAAAAGGTGCAAAGATGACGGTGCGTTTGAAATTATTGCACTGCTGAGACAATTGGACCAGTGAGAACCATCTTCTATCAAATTCTAAGTCTTACGTGCATCTCGGTATGTCAGATGTACTACACCATTTATTGTTCTTAGGTCACTGAATGATATGATTTTGGTCCTTTCACATGCATCAAGAACATTCATAAATAAAAACATTCGGCATTATTGGGATGTACACTATAAACACGACCTAGAGCATGACTCTTTTTCACACCAGGATAACCGTCCAAGTTGACACCCTGTCTTCTTTGTTTTGATACCAGGTGTAGTATGTAGGCACCTCGCTACAGGCCAATGTTTAGGCAAAATTATCTTCGATGCATAGCTTAAAAAAAGCTGTTAATGTTCTTGGTGACTCCACAATGCTGAGTGCATTACTTTCTGTGGAGTATACTCTTTGACCATTTTCGAGATGAACTGTGATATGAACTATGATTGGATGGTGCTCATGAACATCAAAAGATAAAACCTGCCAAATGGCTTCAGAGGTATTGATGGTTTTGATGCTCATGAACATCAAAAGATAAAACCTGCCAAATGGCTTCAGAGGTACTAATGTATCGTCCAGTTTGATATAGATCTACTTTGCTACATTCATTTTGCAAACAAAATGTAGTTGGTTTGAGTCCTTGATATACTTGCACATTTTGATGGATTTCACAGAACTGCAAATTCAACATTTATGTGTGAATTAAAGGTTGATGACAAAACTGGATTAAAAGGCATTATGTAGCGATTATCAATTTCAAAAGTTCCTTGGCTATCATGTATGACAGAAATTCAGCCATCATCTGAAGGAGTATGTTGACGATATCATGGATATCATCCTTACCTGTTTGAGTTTCATTGATAAATGATCTTGGATATCTCTTCATGCACTGCGAATTTGGATGAACAGGTTTGCATGGACCGGTGCACAATATGTTTTGTTATGATCTAACAGTTCTTTGTCACATTGAGGAGAGGGTATCTCAGCACTTATAATGAAATCGATTTCACTACTCCTGATTTTATCTTCGATCTAAATCAATATGTGAGCGTGTGGCAATCCCCTTTTTTAGCCATTTTACTGAATACGTATAGCACCTCTATGCTCCAAAAATCTTGTGCTTTGTGATGAGATTCATCAATTTCATCAGTTTGCCATGAAAGCTTTTACAATGATGTTGTACCTGTCATAAGTCTTATTACTGGGTAGCTAATTTTCCAAAATATCTGGCCAATTACTGTTGTTGCATATGAAGGTAATGAAAAGGTCAGCATCACCATATGCTCTAACATAGACAATTGCATTCTAAGTCTTTTCATGGAAATAATTGGGGCTTCCCACGAAAGAAGATGGCAATATTTGAATTTGGTCAATGTTTGAAGCACTTTCATCAGTGCACAATGTATTGCAGAGATGTATATAATTTTCTACCTGAAGTTTAGACCAAAGTTTCACTTTGGTTTAAACATGTGTGTGTGATATGCTCAGACTCAGTTTTATCATACACATCAACCTAGTATTGATTGATGAGTTGACCATATCTATGTATTGGATTTAAATTGTCCATCCATATCATCATGTGATATGCATAAAAATTCATTGCTCAAAGGTTTTTCTACTTCCTTGATTCATTCAATGCAATATCGATCCTCTCCTCTGCAAAATAAAAGAGGATGTTGCAGTGAATCATAGACTCTATGTATCTCATGTATCCGTTTGAGTTTATCATAATGACCGTGTAAGATTATGTCTCTCCAGTTAAATTCTTGCACAGTAATGACAATCACTACTTCATTAGCTGTGGACACATTGAATCTGTGTGGGTGATAGCCTGTCAGTACTTGGTTTGAATGTATGGCCAGTTTTAGTTCTTGCACATTGTTAGCATTCTCTATAGCTGATTTAAAAATTTGTATGTATATGTTATGCTGATGTAAAATTCCTTATAAGTCAAATACAATTTCTCAGTTCAACCCTGGCGATCTGTCTACAACAGATCACAGGGTAGCTTGTTCATGTAGGTTTGAAACAAAATAAATTTGTAAAAATTTATGAGCATTTGTGGTTCAACTGGCAACAAACTTTCAGCCAAATGGTACACTTGACCTTGCACCCTGAAAGTAGGCATGAACCCCCTTTCAGCTTTTACTTTGCACCAAATGACGTCATTTAAAATGTGGAATTGGAAGCTTGAATAGTTTCTATAAATTGATGAGACTGTGGATGTTGCATTGTAATGAGTGATAATAACGGTTCAGGAGCTGTGATTTCATTTAGTTTCACCTTTCCATTCAAACAACACATTCCAGGGGATTCGTGTCTGTATTTAAATGCTTTACAGTGATGACATACTAGTCATAGTACCAATCGCAACTGTTGGCTCAGTGGCATATCTTATATTACAATTGCAAGAGAAAGCAGACTATTCCTTATTATTCCAAGAAACTTCAATAATTTCACTCTGTCTGTTTAGTCTCATATGTCTTGCCGCAGGAGTCAAGTGACTTATAGAACTTGCTCTTTGTCATGCATAATGGAAAAAAATAAAATACCTACTAATAATTATAAAAACTACTAATAAACATAATGATGGTAATAACAAAAGAACTTAATATCTAATAATAGAATTTAACGATATCTGGCTATAAAATATTGGCCAGATATTGTTAAACTGCAATATGGACCATGGAGGGAGGTAAAAAAAAAAACATTAATAACTGCTCCATGATCTGGAAGTATACATTGATGAAAATGCACATAAACCATCTTTGAAACATTCTCTTATTGGTGGAGACATAATCAAAATTGGTCAATTCATTCTCGAGTTATAAATGAACATCAAAAACAGATTTTGCTTTATATATGTATACAAATTATACCAAGATGTACTGGAGGGTGATATTCAATTGTTTGCTGATGATGCTATGTAATGATCAGTAATAAGAGAGACTGTGTGTGAAGTAGTAAGAGCATTAAGAAAGGAGTAAAAACTATTTTAATTCTTCCAATATTTCATAAGACATCTTCTGAAAGTACAAACTAACATTTATAACACACACACACACACACACATAAAGACAGCATAATACTAAAATAAAACACATGGATATAACACTATAGTCCTATCTAGGTGGGAGTGGGAACACCCTCTATGGGCGTTCGTAGGAGACTTAGGTTGTAAACTGCGATCTCTGAGGATTAATGTTTCCCAGATTTTGGAAAGTTTCTTTCATCTGTATTTATTTAAATTCAGTTGATTTCTGAGAGCAGCTACAGATTCCAAAAACAATATTTTTTTTTAATTTATTGTGATGAAGCATTTTTTCCCAGAAGATTCTATGCATATGTCCAATGCATGATTTGCAAAATTGGTCCAAATTTTGCAAATTGATAGTCATGATTTCAGATGTATTATTTGTGTTCATGTGGATAGTGGCTGATTTATCGTCTATCCAGTGCCCAATAAGAGACATGCCTGTCTTATCAGAGTTATCATCTTGGTCACCTGTTTCTGAATCTTCTCAACTGTTTCCCCATCTCTTTTCATCTCTACCCTGGTTAGCATATCTGTATACAGTATTCCAGCTATAGCCTTATCAAAGCCTTGTAAAGCAGGAGAATAACTCTTTTTATTACAGTATGTTTGCTTCAGCAGTGTAGTTATCTGATGCAATGGATTTTCACTTTAATAACTCACTATCCACTATAATCCCCAAGTGTCTAGCTTCACCGACTACTTGCAGCAAATTACCATTAATATCATACTCTGCACTACCCTTTGTCCATAATGCATAACCTTACATTTAGAAACATTAAATTCACACTCATTAACATTTTTCCATAGAATTACTCTGTTCAAGTCAGTCTGCAGGAATTCTGAATCAGATATCTCTCTTATTGGACAGACAGACAGATCAGCCACCATCCACATAGATGAACACAATATATCTGCAGTCATGACTATGGACCATCTGTCTTCACAAATGTAGACAGACTGGGGGAATATAGTCATTAACATTTGAGGAATAGACAGATGTGAGGAGAATGGATAGAAAAAAGTTAATAAAGGGTTATAGTAGACATAAAAATGATATTTTGCAGCTTATGGCGGGTAGGGATGAAACTTGGGTATCATCCTTGGAAATTGGTGTGATTAAGAAGTACAGGCTCCAAATGCTTTCCATGGTGAGTGTGTGGAATGTTAAATATTGTGTATCTCTAGCGAGTGTGTTCAAGGAAAGATATGATAGGTATTTAAGTATTGCTCATTCTGGGGAATTGAGCAAACTTGACGTTAATAAGGCTTTGGGACTTGATAATATATCACCAGATATTCTTGCGCCACTTCATAAGGGAGGTGAAAGAACTCAAGCATCAAATTATAGGCCTATCTGTGTGTCAGGTGTTGTGGTTAAGTTGTTGGAGAAGCTGGTGAGAACTAAGATCCAGAACTGGGTTGACAACAACGGTATTATCTTTGATGGACAGCATGGATTTGCTAATGTTCATGTTTTAAAGGCCATGTTTTAGTAATCTACTTACTAAAGATTAGAGGGATACACAGTAATATACTTGGATTTTTGTAAAGCTTTTTGATAGGATGATAGGACTGCATGATAAGTTGATAGTCGGGATTGGATATTAGATTAGTGCATTGGATCGGAGACTGACTATCTGATAGGTATCAGCAAGTTGTGCATGTAGGAGCAATATCCTGGAAGAGGAAAGTCACTAGTGGTGTGCCTCAGGGGTCTGTTTTAGGACCATTGCTGTTTAACCTGTATGTTAATGATATTGGAGATTTGGATGTGGATATTCAATTGTTTGCATATGATGCAAAGTTGGGACAAACTATAAAGAGTAGAAGATGTTGTGGCCTTAAAGAAAACTTGAATAAATTGAGTGAATGGGAATGGGGATGCAAGTTCAATGTTGCAAAATGTAAGATTTTAAAATTTGGGAAACAATGATAGGATGTAGAATTTATGGTTAGTTGGGATATATTGTTGGAGGTGGAGGAAATAAGAGATCTTGGAGTGTTAGTGGATTAGGATCTGAAATTTAGGGGACACATTGCCAAAACTGTGAGGACAACACAAAGAATTCTGAGAATGATGCAGAGGACACTGACTTATAGAAGTAACAAGTTTCTTGTTCCATTGTATAAGGCTTTGATTATGAGCCTCTGCAGCTCAATCGGTATAGATAAAGCCCTTTGGTCAGAAAGACCTGGGTTCAATTCCCATCGATGATGTGAGGAACCTTTTTCTGGTCTTTTTCAAATAAAGGTGAGTTAGCCAGTCTCATACAGGTAGAGGGTTTTTCCTCCCAGAAATTTTGGTTTTTTATCCCTCAGAACAAGCAAACCAGTCTCATGAACACACACATGGATCTACAATCAAAACTGCATACTTAGAAGTCTCTCATTGGAGGGCACAACCTCAACTGGTGCAAAGGGACAGATGAGGGGAAAACTGGGGGAATCCCATACAACAACAAGGCCTAGATTAAGCCACACGTGGACTACTGTGAAGAGATGTTGGAAAGGATCCAGAGGCAACCAACTAAGGTAGTTTCTGACCTCTGAAATGTCAAACATGAGGAAAGGTTGAGAAGATGCAATTTACAGAGTCTAGTGGATAGGAAGAAGAGGGTAGATATGATAGTGACCTACAAGTTAGTAAGGGGTTGTTACAGGATTAATGTTGGAGAGGTTCTGCAGAAAACAGTGGGAGATTAGGGAGAACCAGAGGTCATTCCTGGAAGCTGTATGAGGGTGTGAGCAGGGGACTGAGAAGCAGGTTTATTGCATGCAGAGTTGTGAATGATTGGAATGCCTTGCCTGAGAGTGTGGTGTCTGCAGAGAATTGAGTGTGTTTAAGGCATGGTATGATGAGCTGTGTGTATGACAAAGGGACCTCCTAGATGAGTCTTTGACTCTATGGGGGGGGGGGGGGCTTGAGGAATAATAATAATAATAATAATAATAATTATGAAGTCATATCGTTCAGTAAAATGGAGACAAACAAGAAGATGCAGAAAGTGCTACATTTTATAAATGAGAATATAATAGGACATCTGTAATCTCAGAAAATCAGGAAAATCTGAGCTTATCCAGAAAGATTAGAAGAATGGATCACTAACTCAGAACATTGGCAAGGGTGATTATTATAATTATTTGAACAGAACTTTTTTTTAATTTAATTATCCTGGTGTTCTCATAATAGATTAAAAGATAACAATTACCTTGAAATACCTCCATTTTTTAATAATGATTCTATCAGGATTAGGAAGATCTGGAAGAATAGTTTTCACCTTGTCAAGTAAATTTATTTTTATTTTCTCTTCATCTTCTTCAATGTTTTCCCAGCTGTAAGTATTGGCAGTCTGAATTACTACACCGGGCAGGTCTTTGGGACATCCTAATATAATAATAACAACAACAGAATAAAAAGACTGCTCTTATTGCATTGTAATCTAACTTTTCTGAAATAATCTGCATAAAATTGATGAAAGAATGTGTATCTTAAAATTAATGTAAGATAATCTGCATAAGACTGGTAAAAGGACTGATTTGTCTTAAAGAGATGTATCTAAAAGAGATTTTAGAGAGGTTGGTAACTTGCATACAAAAATTGATCGATAAACAAGCTATATTTTTCAAGGAACATAATGGGTTATTTTTTTTTAATTATTTTATATTTTATAATATTACAAGCTTATTTTTAAGCTTTAAAAGAGGTAAACCGTGAGTAGACATATCGGTACACAATAAATAATGGAAAAAACTCACGTAGAAAGATTATTTATTAGTATAATTTTCGTCTGTGTGTCACAGGCATCCTCAGTACATTAAGCTCAAAATTAAACACTAACTGACAATTCCAAAAAGCGCCACCTAAGTAGCTGGTGTAAGATAACTAAAAAGGTCAATAACTTTCCTAAAAAAAAAAAAAAAAAAAAAAAATTAATATAATAAAAAGTTAGGAAAGATTAGCTGATTTGTAAAGTACTATCTCCCATAAAATTATACTAATAAATAATTTTTCTACGTGAGTTTTTTACGTTATTTATTATGTACCGATAAGCTTATTTTTATAATAATGTTGCAGGCTGTTGCATGAACTGGAGAATATTTGATTGGCTTACAATAACCTATTGGCTTGAATAAGCCAAATATCAGAAAGTAGTATGTGTGTTCATGGGGGATATGATTCTGATTGATTTAAGATGACTAGTGCCTCAGAAATCAGTCCTTGGAACCATTGTTTATTCTATATATTAATGATATTGGGAAGGGTCCTGACAGGAGATCTTCAAATGTTTGTTGATGATGCAAATATAAACAAGGTAGTCAGTAATAATACTATTGATATACCAATTACAGAATGGTTTGGATTGAAAATGCTGTCAATTCAATGTCAGTAAGTGTGAAGTCATAGTTTAATGTGCTATATGTATTATAGTGGGGCCTCCTATGATGAGTCTGACTCCATGAAGATTGTGATGATGATAATGATAATATGTGAATTTGCTTTGGATATAACACATTTTATGCTTGTATGTACTAACTTTCATGCTTACTTAAACATCTACACTAAAAGATAATCCATTAAAGTACTCACAGCTACCATCTGAAACAGAATACAAATCAGCATTTTCATAGTTATACAATAACCTTAGCAAACTGAATTTTACAGCTTCCTATGACCCTGACAGTAGATGGCAAAGTCATGAAGTTCAAATATATTTGTACTTCACAGCATATTAAGTGGAATGTTGATATCTTTTTATGTGTATACGTTAATTTCTGCTAAAGGTAAAATAAATAAATAAATAAATGCATAAATAAATAAAATTCATGACAATAATACAATGCTGCACTTTACTAAACTGAGAAGAAAAAAATTCAAACTAGTTTCTTACAACTAAGCTTCAGAATGGCATCAGCCAGAAGGGTGAACAAAAGAATATGAATGCTGCAAATATGATTGTGGGGGTAGAAGAGGCAGAAGAAGCAAAAACAAGTACAACTGATGGAAGAAATAAGAATGAGTGTGGGAATGAAAGCAAGCATGAATAACAAAACAAAATCAAGTGGAATTGCCAATATGAAAAGAGAGCACAAGACTTCAAGAAGACATGAGGCATATGCAAAATGAGATTAAGCATTTGGTTAATACAAACGGAAGAGTGAAAAAATAATAAAATAAGACAAAGGAGAAAAAGAGATGGCAAATAACTTAAGAGTAGCTGGAAAACAGTCTCCCTCCTAGAAAAAAGGTATTATTAAAGGTGTGGTGGATGAGAGGGTTCACAATACCTGTTTTCCAGGAGGGAAAATAAATATATTAGCAAATATATTAGTAAACAAATCAAATACAATAAATACACTGAAAACTACAATAATATACTAAAAATACACTAATTATTATTATTATTACATGATACCTCCAGAGAGTCCAAAGACTCATCAAGGGAGGGCACCTACTCTACAATTCTCTGTCTCCACCACTCAAATCCACCAATTACAACTAACTACAACTACACCAATGCCATCTAATGCCCACCACCACTACTAGTATTTCCACAGACAATCACAAATATCCATGCCCACGGCAGGATTGAACCTGCAGCCTTTTGGCTGGAGAGCAGATATGCTAACCACTCAGCCAACCAGGCCAGCAATCAATCTAAGAAAAACATTCAAAAAAAAAAAAATCAATATGTCAACCAGATTTATCAGATTCCAAGTATTTGGTGTAACCATGATGCTCCTGGGTTCTAATCTTAGCAGACTGACCCATCTGTCTAAAATAACATAGCTAACAAGAGCAAGGCACCTGACACACACTAGGCAAGAATAGGGAGAGGTAATTTACCATCAACTGAATTGTTTAAAGATATACTGTAGACTGAGCGTGTGAAGAACTCATGCGTCTGATTGCAATGGCATAGACAGTTTCCTCAGCCACCTAAACAAACAACCGCATACAATTCACAATTAAGATTGAAAAGCAGAACATACTTCCGTTTCTAGATACACTTATCACAGTCTTTCCTTCACTGTTTACCAGAAACCGACCCATACTGGCCAATATCAAGAGATCAGGGGTTGATGATTAATAGAAACCTAAAATTTAGGGGACATATTGCAAAGGTGGTGAAGGTAACACTGAGGATTGGTGCAATAATGAGAAGGACACTGACCTGCAGAGATAAAAGGGTTATCATTCCATTAGATAAGACTCTGATCAGACCACACTTAGATTATTGTTCTCAGATCTGGTCCCCAGGATTTGAAGGGGATAAATTAACTGTGGAAAGGATATACAAATGCAGATAACAAAGATGGTGTCAGGACTGTACAATGATAGTTATGAGGATCAGCTGAGGGAATGTGGACAGTTTGGTGGATAGAAGGAGAGGTGATATGATTGAAACTTTTAAACTGTTGAGAGGTGGGTTACAGGGTTGACACCACCAAACTGTCCACATTCCCTCATGGACAACCTTCCCACTGTTCAACCAAGCAAAAGAACTCCCTGAGTTCTTTCGCTTGGTTGAACAGTGGGAAGGAGTGATGACAAGAGACCATTCCTGGAAGTTACAAAAGGAAACTGTTTGCAAGAGGGTGAGGAGTGGTTTCTTTGCATGGAGGGTGGTTCAACCATGGAATGCAATGCCTGATGGAGTGGTGAGAGTGAGAACAGTCAATGAGTTTGATATGAATGGTATGATAGAGTTTGTGTTTCAATATATGATAGAGTATATATTTTTGTATGATAGAGTCAGTGAGTGGTATGATAGAGTTTATGTTTCTCAGGAGGGACCTCCCCTCGATGAGTCTTGATAGACTTTGTGTTTCTTAGGAAGGACCTCCCAAAATGAGTCTTTTGACTCCATGAAGGCCTGAATAATAATAATCCATACATTAAAGGTATATCAGACAAAATAAACAGAATACTACAAAAATACAACCTTAAAGCCACCTTTAAACCTCCTGCAAAATGAAAGAACTTACTCAACTCATCCAAGGATCCACTCCCTCTGCTGGCCCACCCTGGAGTATACTGTATTCATTGTACCTGTAATTTGCTCTATATAAGGGAAATAGAATGTACAATTCCTACCAGAAAAAAGGAACATAAACGACACATGAAATATAATAACTATGGTCAAGCTGGTCTTTCTGATCATGCCCTGAACACTTTACATAGAATTGACTGGAAAAGCATCTGTTGTTTACATCACACCAAAACATGGTATGAACGTAAATTTAAGGAGGCCTGTGAGATTATTATCAATCACCCTAATCTTAACAATAATGATGGTCTAAAAATCCCAAGCATATGGAAGGCACATATTCTACCTACTTAACTTTTCTCCCTAAGAGTTAATTATAAACAGGACCATAGGTAATCCAGAATCCTAAATCTAATATAACAATTGTCATGTTAAATTAGGACAGCATTTTTACTGTAAGAAAACTATCTATGTGAAAGAATGTTTCTCTGATGTTGTTTTAAACAGAATACAGCTTTGATGTAGTTAATTTATTTCATTTATTTATTGTAATTTTATTTTATTTTCACTAGAGGTCAGACCAGCAGAATAACCATTGATCAAATCATGAAGGTTGTTTTCTTGATCATAAATAGTAAATAATAACATTTGGTTAACCGATCAAGCGTTGATCAATATTTTATTAATTAACTGGACCAACTAGTTTCGCCACACTTATCTGTTGGCTTCTTCAGGGCACTAACATATAGGTTTAAACACTCTCACAATTATGCGTAACTGCAAAACTGACAAGAATAAAAACTGACTAGAATAATTACAAATGAAATAGTATCGAACGTGAGTGAAACACGTATCGCGTGTACAAGATCACCTAGCTGTTGCTGAGGAACCTTCTGTAGTTTGTATTAAAGTTAATTTCTTCTGTTTTTAAGCTCTGATTAGGGTTTTCCATATCTCTGGCAATATTAGGCCTTGATTTCTGTTAAGGTTCACAGTAGAACGGGCGACTGTGGCTGCTTCTTTGAACATTCTTGAATGGTAATCTTCCTCTAAGTAGGGGGAACAGCTTTTGTCCCACTCGATGACATGGTTAGTTGTGGAGAAATGAGACGATAGCCCAGAAATGTCCTGTCTGTTGTTTTTGACATAGCCAATGTGCTCCTTTTGCCTGATTTCGAGGCTTCTCGAAGTCTGTCCGATGTAATTAGAGCCACATGAGCATGGAATATTATAGGCTCCAGCATATTTGTAGAAAGGATGGTTGTCTTTTGGAGATCTTAGTAGTTTACGAATAGTATCTATAGGTTGAAATGCTACTCTTATTTTGTGTTGTTTGAGGAGATTGGCAAGCTTGTTGGAGATGCCACTTACATACGGAATTGCTATCGTTTTTATATATTGAATCTCTTCTTAAGTGGCATCTCCAACAAGCTCGCCAATCTCCTCAAACAACACAAAATAAGAGTAGCATTTCAACCTATAGATACTATTCGTAAACTACTAAGATCTCCAAAAGACAACCATCCTTTCTACAAATATGCTGGAGTCTATAATATTCCATGCTCATGTGGCTCTAATTACATCGGACAGACTTCGAGAAGCCTCGAAATCAGGCAAAAGGAGCACATTGGCTATGTCAAAAACAACAGACAGGACATTTCTGGGCTATCGAGAATGTTCAAAGAAGCAGCCACAGTCACCCGTTCTACTGTGAACCTTAACAGAAATCAAGGCCTAATACTGCCAGAGATATGGAAAACCCTAATCAGAGCCTTAAAAACAGAAGAAATTAACTTTAATACAAACTACAGAAGGTTCCTCAGCAACAGCTAGGTGATCTTGTACACGCGATACGTGTTTCACTCACGCTCGATACTATTTCATTTGTAATTATTCTAGTCAGTTTTTATTCTTGTCAGTTTTGCAGTTACGCATAATTGTGAGAGTGTTTAAACCTATATGTTAGTGCCCTGAAGAAGCCAACAGATAAGTGTGGCGAAACTAGTTGGTCCAGTTAATTAATAAAATATTGATCAACACTTGATCGGTTAACCAAATATTATTATTTATCATTGATCAAATCATTGTCTCTTCAGCATACTGTGTGAAATGTAATTTAGCTTGTCTCTGTGTGTGTGTGTATATATATATATATATACATATATATATGTGTGTGTGTGTGTGTGTGTGTGTGTGTGTGTGTGTGTGTGTGTGTGTGTGCGTGCGTGTGTGTCTACTCCTGATGATGACCTTAATATGAAGGCTGAAACCAAGGGCGACTTGTGCATAGGCACTGTGGAACTGCAGCACCCCCAATTTTTCTCAATATACAAATATATTTATTAATTTATTTATATTTGCTTGTAATATTTAATTTTATCATCACCAATCATATACAATTCTCTTATTATAAAAAATAATAAAATTCCATATTATAGCACTTAAGAGGGTGAAGGACACTAGCACTGTGTTCACCACAGTGTCATATTGCTAGTATTTGCTACGTGTGCAAGCACATGCACGTCATAGTGAGATGCGAGCTATTAGCGTAATGCAGGCATTGTCCGTCATGCAGTTCCACTGTTGTTTATATGCAGTTTGCGCCAGTAATAGAGTGTTCATAGTACTTATCATGTTTACTCTGTTTCTTTAAATATTTGGACATTACAATTAAAGATAATAAACCATAACATTTGTTATAGTTTTTATTTTAGAACATTATTGAATATATATTTTTTATTTTTAATAACAGAATATATTTTATTTGTAAGTAATTTTGAATTATACCAAACTGTATAATTTTATTATCGATAATAAACAATACTTTTTTATGTTGAATTTTTTTTTTAATTTTTACCATAATTTTGATATTTTACCCAAATGTATACACTGTACTTACAGGGTATATGTATATATATATATATTTCAAAAGTTGCAGCAACCCCACTGGTTGAAACATCAGGAAATTAAAATAATTATTTATAACAAGATTGTAGAGTCCATAATTTGTGTAAAATGAAAAAATGGAATCCCTCTACATATAGTTCATGGCTTAAAACTAATGGGCTGAGATTAAACCTAATTAAATTGAAATTAAAATATAACAGCTATATTTATTTAATACAATTGAGGATAACAATTTCCCAAACTTTTGGAACAGTGAGACAGTCATTTCGATTAAGATGAGGTCTATGAAGGCAGGCTTCATCACTTTCTTTATATAAATGTTCATGTTTATATATAGATCTATGCAGCAGCTTAACATTATTCCATTGGATCCTGTGGTTAGCATTTTCAATTCCATGTTATGCAGCTAGATTTATGAGGTTTGATGAGACAGATATGGTCTTGATGTTCAGAGATACATTTATTTATAGATTTTCCTGTTTGTCCATAGTAAGGCAATTTACATGAACATGGTACTTCGTATATGCTAGGTAGTATCATTGGTGGGAGCTTGTCTTTTGGAGAAGGTAGCAAGTTGCAAATTTGGTTGATAGGTTTATAGGTAGCAATGAGTTGATATTTTTTCATAATTTTTGCCACACATTCAGAGATGCCTTTAATATATGGTATAGGGTCCTTCGGGGTTCTTCTTGTCTGAGTCGATTTATAGAAGAGTGGTTGATTGAGTTATTATTGGATTATATTCATTTAGTAAGGCTGTTTCTTTGACAATTTCCAATTCCTGTTTCAGAACAAATCTTGTGTGCACTGGATACTAAAGATTTTATGATGCCATATTTTTGAGATGGATGGTGAGCTGATGTTTTGTGGATATAACGACCTGAAAAAATGTTAGCTTTAGTAGACAAACGTGGAAATGTATCCATCTTGCTTACACTGATGTGTACATCAAAAAAGGAAATACCGTTTGGTGATTCTTTTTCACGTGCCAATGAAAATATATTCAGTTGTGAACTTGATGTAGTTTGTTGATTTTTTGTAGAAATGTGTAGAGTTCTGGTTCTGTGTGGCTCCAAACTGCAAAAATGTCATCTATGTACCTATGGAATTTTATTCAATGTATCTATGGAGCCTGTGTAGCTCAGTGGATGTGGCGTTTGCACACCATCGCGCTAGGCCGCACGAAGGAAGTCTTGGTTTCGAGTCTAGTCGGCGACTAGAGGAAATTTTTCTAAGCCTTTTTTCGACCGGTTCCCGAGTTAGTCGATCTCTGGCACGGGCAAGCAGGTTTTTCCTCCCGGAAACTCGGGTTTTTCGTCCTGTAAACTCAAGAAAATCGACCGTAGAACCCACATTATTTCAGACATTAAATATATTGTGTTAGGGTTAGAGACCACGAGATGGCGGCACATTTGAGCAGTCTCTCTTCACTGCGTACCGCTTAATTAGTGATAGCCTTGGGCCATCTGTCTCTGATTGGGTACCAGTGGAGATTGAACTGCCCACTCAGTCGCCAAAAAGTTAGATAGGGCTAAATGGCCTCGCCTACTCCCGTATATACGGGAATAAAAAGGCGTTAGCTGATTTTTTTTTTTTTTGATCTATGGAATTTTTTATTGAAGAAGCTGAGTGGCCAGTGAGGGGAAGGAGAAGGTTAGACAGAAATCTTAATAATTTATAAGTGAGACTGCCTACAGAATCCACAATGGGTCTAAGTGGACAGCTACTTTTATATAATTTTGATGAACCATATATTCTAGGAGGTCTTTCATGGTATGTTTTGAGTCATTTGATGGACGATTTTGCCCAAATGTATTCCCTATCTAGATTTCATACACAACATTGAAAAAAACACCAGTCATCTGTCTAGTATTGAAGCTAATAGACTACATTTTAAAATAACCAAAGTGATCTATGATATCCAACCATCAGAATTAAAAGTCCTGAATTCCTTAAAACGTTAGGTCAGGTCAAGCAGTATGTGTGATTGGGGGAAAGTATCCTTGAACTTGTTATTAATCACTGTTATTAATTTTGATGTGCTTGTCATTGTATCACAAGTCACTTTTACGAGGCATGAAAAGTACAGGGTGTTCGGGATAAATTTGACAGTTTCGTAAGGAAAAAGAAAATCTTCTTTGTATCTATTAAATTTAATGAATTGACAAAAAAACATTACAGGCAGAGTTAATTACAATACTATCAACAAGATTTACTCAAAATAACCACCATTAGCATCGATCACAGCTTCAATTCTGCTTCGGAACCTCGAACAAGCTGATGCTACAGTCTCCCTGGGAAGGGCCGCAAAAACTGTTTTAATTTTATCCATTAACTGGGCTTTTGTATTACTGGAAGTGCGATTGGTGTCTTTTTCAACTGCGCCCCATACAAAATAATCCATGGGGTTAAGGTCTGGGGAGTTTGGAGGCCAAACATTTGGACTGGTGAAGTCATAGAAATTTTCAGACAACCATTTTTGACTTTTCCCAGAGGTGTGGCAAGGGGCCGAATCCTGCTGCCATACATACGGCCTACCATTGGCTACCCTTGTTATCCAGGGCTTGACTACAGTTAGCAACTCCACGAACAAAGCCCGAATTCCAATGATAGGGTTCTTCAACACCTGTTCCTGCAGATTTGCGAGGAATTCTGCTGTGCGAACGCAATCAGATCGTCTGCTAGGGATCTTTCTTCTTGCTACATCCTCGTAGTCACCATTGCAAGTCTCTAGTTCATGCCTGATTGTTTTTACTGTATTCAGGGAGCATTGGGCAGCAGTCGTAATATCCTTATTTTGATGGCGGGCACGAATCATCATGATACAAGTTATTCTCTTCCATGATTCAGGTGGGTTCCAGCTATCCATCCTTTCTGACATCTTGTATGTGAATGAAGAAGGGTCCAAACTTTTAAATGAAGAGAAGTGTGTGTTAATACATGTAACTTACGGAAAAATATAATTAATTATAAATATGTCAAATTTATCCCGAACACCCTGTACATTCAGTCCTTTCTTTTATTTATGGGTCTGAAGCGATGGCATCTGACAATATTTCTAGAATCAAAGTTGCAGTCTTCTGCTAATTTGCTTATGTCTTCTTTTAGGGTTTTACCATCAGAAATTTCAAAATAACGGCATTGAATTTTTTTTTTTACCCTCAATCGAGTTGTGTGTGTATTGTTGATGTGATTAGGTTGCAAAGCTCATTAGCAGGAAAGAATGTATTTATGTTGCACTGCTGATCATCAATAAATTCAAGCTTAGTTTACAGTGTTCAGATTTTAAGGGAAAAAGTTTCATTCATAGTATTAAGGTGCTGTTCAAGGTTTTTCAACTCGTTTTCCTAAGTTCAGGAGCTTTTTTACAGAAGGGAGACACAGAGAACAGAAAAAGGACTGTTTTAGCCGATAAATAGCTTATGCAGCAGTTCATCTATTTTGGCACATGAAGCATGTAGACAGTGGCAACAGAAATCACACAATATACTCATCTTTTTATTGGTAACATCAATATGGTGGTAACATCAGCTGCAGCACTTTATATTATCATTGGATTTGTCGGCGATCTATGGCACTACGTTGGCAAGACATGAGGTGCTCTTTTGTTGTTGGCCTTTGTTGCTGCCATCTTTGCTTCACATGGTAGGTATAGCAGGCACTTACACATGGTTGCTTTTTAACTGCAGGTTGTGCAGAAGTAATCGGCTCCTTAGTACCTGCTATTAAATTTACATTTATTGATGAATTTGAATGAAAAACACTCACAGTAACGATAAAATGTTGGAGCACAAGTTTAGAGTAGCTTATTCACAAGTGCCACCTGATTGACATGTAAAGTGTTAACATTACAATGATGCAAATAAGAAGTTAATATGGTGATATGCAAATTAATAAAAAAATTAATACTTGCCACAAAATGAAAAGCTCATTAGAATTTCCTTTTGCCTATTCAGCTAATTTCTTCTCAAATCTGATTTTGCCTTTCTTATCATGCTGGTCACCTTTATTGCCTGATTCTTGTACTGGTTGTGAGTTAGCTGGTCATCTTTCTTCCATCCACAACATGGTACTGCTTCAAGCTGCTTCCTTCTTCTTCTTCCTCTGCACGTTTTTCCCACTTCCATTGCAGGGTCCACGTGTTACGTAGATACGACATTTGTTAGTATAACCCCCAGCCAGCCTGTCGCTGAGGGGGAAAATGTATTTTTTTTTACTGTAGCAGCATGTGTTCATGGGGCAAGTTTGCCTGTTTACGGGATGAAAAACCCCAGATAAACTGGGGAAAAACCCTGCTGTCCAGACCCAAGACTGACTAACTTGGCTATGGCTGAGAAAGATCCTTAAGTTCCTCACGTCGTCGACGGGAATTGAACCTAGGACACTCCTTCCCCAGGCATATGGTTGCAAAGCGCATAGCCACTAGATTAACCGCGTGGACTTCAAGCTGCTTTCTATGTGTATCATAATCACCTGCCTTATAGTTTCACATATATCCCTTCTTAACTGGAATTTCCACATTTTGTCACCTTCCATGTCAAGACCACATGATCACTTTTCCTCAACTGGAGGCAATGTAGTTATGGACAGATCTTCTGTACCACACTTGAAGCAGTACCACAACATGGCACTGCTTCAAGCTGCTTTCTAAGTGTATCATAATCACCTGACTTAATAGTTACACATACATCCCCTTCTTAACTGGAATTTCCACATTTTGCCACCTCCCATGTCAAGACCACATGATCACTTTTCCTCAACTGGAGCCAATGTAGTTATGGACAGATTTTCTGTACTAACTACATTGCCTCCAGTAGTAGTAGGCAATATAGTTACGTTATGGACAGATCTTCTGATCCTAAAACAAGATTCGACATGTCACATTCTACTTTAATTATTATTATTCAGGTCTCCATGGAGTCAAAAGCCTCAGCACGGGAGGTCCCTCCTAGGAAACACAGTCTATCATACCAGTCCTTAAACTCATTGACCATTCTTGCTCTCATCACTCTATCAGGCAATGCATTCCACAGTTCAACCACCCCACCATGCAAAGAAACCACTCCTCACCTTCTTGTTCACAGCTTCCTTTCGTAACTTCCAGGGATGGCCCCCTTGTCATCACTCCTTCCTGCTGTTCAACCAAGCGAAAAAACTCCCCGGTGTCCACCCTGTAACCATAACCACCTCTCAACATTTTAAAAGTTTCAATCATATCACTTCTCCTTCTTCTATTTACCAAACTCTGCAGTCCACATTCCCTCAGCCGATCCTCAAAACTAACATTGTACAGTCCTGAAACCATCTTTGTTATCTGCCTTTGTACTCTTTCCACAGTTAATTTATCCCCTTCAAATCCTGGAGACCAAATCTGAGAACAATAGTCTAAGTGTGGTCTGATCAGGGTCTTATACAACGGAATGATAACTCTTTTATCTCTGCAGATCAGCATCCTTCTCATTATTGCAGCAATCCTCTGTGTTACCTTCACCACCTTTGCGATATGTCCCCTGAATTTCAGGTTTCTATCAATCATCAACCCCAGATCTCTTGTCTCCCCTACTCTCTCCATTACAACTCCTCCAATAGAGTATGCAGTGTCCCAAACCTCAAGACCTTACATTTTGCTGCATTAAACCGATACCCCCATTCATATGCCCATCTGTCTAGCTTATTCAAATCCTCTTTCAGGGCTACCACACTAGTACTAATAACCTTTTCCAGCTTCACATCATCTGCAAACAACTGAATATCCCCCTGCAATCCACTGACAATGTCATTGATATAAAAGTTAAACAATATAGGTCCCAGTACTGAGCTGTGGGACCCCACTTGTAACCTTCTGCCTCCTTGAAACTGCCTCACCATACACAACTCTCTGATACCTATTGGACAGCCAATCCTGAATCCGGTTGATCAATCTGACATCCAAACCCATATACTGCAACTTAAATATCATCTTATCATGTGGTACTCTGTCAAATGCCTTCGCTAAGTGTAAGAACATTACAGTATATGAGTTTCCCTCATCTAATGCTCTTGTAAGTTTGTCATAAAAGACTAGCATATTGCTGAAACAAGAGCATCCCTTTCACAAATCCATGTTGACTCTCACAGATAACATTACCCTCATCTGCCCAATGCTGTATACGGTGCTTCACTACTTTCTCCAAGATCTTACCAACAACTGATGACACACAAACTGACCTATAATTAGACACTTCCATTCTGCTACCACCCTTATGCAATGGCACTATCTTACCTTCCTTCCATTCCCTGGGCACCTTTCTCATAGCCAGACTTTCATCGAAAAGCCAGGTCAAAGGAGCTGTCAGTTCTTTAGTACATTCTCTCAAAACTCATTGTGAAATACCATCCAGTTCCACAGGTTTACTGACATCTAGAGTATTCAGTATTTGGAACGCACTCTCTTCCTGCACCTCTAAACCTCAAACCTGTCCTATCCCTCTAGTATTAAAATTTACTCCTCCAGGATGAAATACTATAATAAAGTGTTCATTGAACAATTCCACTATGTCCTCTTCACCAGTCACCCTATTCCCATTTTTATCCCACAATATCATTCTTCCATAGTCATTTCTCCTCCTACTGGCCAATATCTAAAAAATTCCCTACGATTTTCTTCCATAGTCATTTCTCCTCCTACTGCCACATATCTAAAAAATTCCCTACGATTTTCTTTGGATCCCACAATATCATTCTTCCATAGTCATTTCTCCTCCTACTGCCACATATCTAAAAAATTCCCTACGATTTTCTTTGAATCTTAGGGCCAATTTCTTCTCATATTCCAGTTTCACCTTTCTTACCATACTAGTCACTCTCCTGGCCTGTGTCTTATATTCTTCATGCATCTGCTCTTCACCTGTCTCCTTATAATTATCTCTCAGTAAGTGTATAAATTCCATTTCCTTCCTGCAATGTGATCTTTCAATCTATGTCTCCAAAGTTGAATTCTCTCTCTTTCTCTCTATGTTCACTGGGCATCTACAGATGCTGTATTGTCACTCCAATGCTTGGTGATGTGCCACACCAGGCTTCTCCAGAAAAGCAAACAACAGGACTGCATGGGCAGTCACTCCACATACACTATCCATCCTTCTCATTGATGGTTTACCCCTTCCTCTTTTTCCAGGAACTTTACCTTCTATTACTGTTCTGAGAAGTCTCCCTTCCATCCTTTCTATGTGTCCAAAATATTTTAACTTTCTTCTGTCAATATCCTTAAGGAGCCTTAAAGTTCTACTGATCTTTTCTAACACCCATTCATTTGTACACCTCTCAGTATATGATATCCTCAACAGCCTTCTGTAACACCACATCAGCAGTATCCCACCGCTTGTCCTGTCTACTCTATCCTCTCTGAAAATACTAAATCCATCACATTCTATTCCTGTAACTATGTCATCTGCTGTTATCCAAATCTCACTAATACTATAACTTTTGGCAAGTTGCAGTAATCAATGCCAACAATTCTTCCCTCTTATTTCTGATGCATCTAGCATTAGTATATAGAAACTGTAGCATCCCTTAGACCTCCAACAACCTTTACATTTTGAGTTGACTACCCCATTCAATATTGTTGTTTGAGAGACTAGATACTGCATTTTTTCTTCATTCACTTCATGAGTGCCTTTACACACACTTGTCTGAATCCACTTTAATTGCTTTAGTTTTCCTGACTTTGTGCTCCCACACTCTCAGTGAATAAAGCTCTCTTCAAACACCTAACTCTGAATCCATTTAAGTGCAGTCCATCAGCACTGTACAAATAAATCTCTCCATCCATCCATCAAATTTAGGCTATAAGTCCACAAACTCTTCCATTCATGTGTCATCTCCTATCTAGGAGGTTGACTACCATGATGTGATTCATGGTTAACTACGGGCATAACAACATGTGGTGAGGACCCTATCTCTTCCACATATTGTCGTAAACTCTACAACATTCCTTTTGCAAAACCTGCATATTGATTCATTAGCTATCATCGCTCTCCATCTCAGTTCATCTCTATAATAGTGTGGGAGCAGACTCGCAAACTCCACCCTGTCACTCTTCTTTATCTCTTCTTCCAACAACTCTTTGACATCCTCTCCTCATACAATATTTCTCACATGCTCTTTCAATGGAATCTCAATAGTATTGTAATTTTAATGGTACACTTCGCATTGATGTTTTAGATGACAGAAATATATATTACAGCCAGTTGGTGGTTAATGCAATATAATTTAATTAGCAGTTTTTTTAAAAACATTTAGAATGCAAGAACAACCTTTTCCAAGAAAAAATAATAACAACAAATAAAAAATAGCTGGTTAAAGTAGCCAAATAATAAATTATCTATTGTATTTTATTATCATTATTATTACACCAGACCTCCATGGAGTTAAAAGACTCATTGTGGGAGGTAAACACTGTTACACACAAAGCCCATTAAACCATGCTTTAAACTCATTCAATACACCTACATTCACTACAATGTTAGGAAATGCATTCTGCTCACAATCTCTTTCCATGCAAAGAACCTGCTCTTTATGTGTCTACTCACACCCTCCTTATGGTGGGAGGGGCAAGATGGTTTTGTAAAGGTAGATCATGCCTCAATAACTTGCTCACATTTTATAATACAATGACAACTGAGTTGGATAAAGGTAATGGGTTTACAGTGATACTGCTGGACTCTGCAAAGACCTTTGACAAGATATCACATGAAATTCTAAGTAAACTACAGCACAGGCAACTGAAGACTGCAGAGGTGGTTGATGGAGAGATATCAGAGAGTAGTTTATTTAGGAGTAGAGTCCAAAAGAAGGCCTGTGACTAGTGGCATGCCACAAGGTTCTGTTCTTGGACTGCTACTGTTTAATTTGTTCATTAACAATATAGGAAATAATCTGAGAGGAACTGCTCAGTTATTTGCCGATGATGCAAAGTTGGGTAGAGCAATATTTAATAATAGTTAATACAGATGATGTCAAAATTTTGCAGGATAATTTGGATAAATTAACAGATTGGACAAATGAGAATGGATGTCAGTTTAACGTGGTAAAGTGTAAGGTTATGCATTTTGGAGTGAAAAGATTATCTGCTGTATATGACATTGGTGGAACTGTACTCCTGGAAATTGACAAAGCCAGAGACTTGGGAATGTTAGTGGATAGGGAGTTAAAGTTTAGGGGGTCACATAGCAAAAGGGGCTAAAGCAGCTCATCAGATCACTTGGTTACTGAAGAATACTTTGATGAGCAGAGACAAACAGGTTATTGTTCCCCTTTATCGAGCCTTGATAAGATCCCATCTTGACTACTGCATGCAAATCTGGTCTCCAGGGTCTTTTGGTGATGCAAAGGAGGTGGAGAGGATTCAGAGGCAAGTGACTAAGATGGTAGCAGGTCTATGAAATGAACCTTATGAGAACAGGTTGAAGATCTGTGGGTTACAGAAACTGGTTGATAGGCAGAAAAGGTGTGATATGATTGAGACACAAATTACTGAGGGGTTTTTACAAGATTAATTCAGAAGAAATTTTTCAGGACAGGTGTGTTGGTGGGAGAACTAAGGGCCATCCTTGGAAACGGAGTAAGAGTGAAGTTAGCAAGGGTGTTAGAACTAGATTTTTTGCTTGGAGAGTAGTGAATGAGTGGAATAGGTTGCCTGAGTCTGTTGTGGGTGCCATGACTGTGAATGAGTTTAAAGCAAAGTATGATAGATACCGCGCAAATATTGGATAGTTCATGACATGATGTTTAGACTCATCGGGCCTTCCTCGATGAGTCTAAGGAATCCTTGGAGTTGCCTGTAATAATAACAACAACAACACAGCTTCTGGGAATGTCTCCTGTTCTAACCCCCCCTTTTCCCTATTCTATGAAAAATTTCTTCCACATTAACCCAGTAATAATCATTTACCAACTTAAATGTCTCAATCATATCCCCTTCCTCCTAATCACAAGGCTTTGCAAATTGCATGCCCTCAATCTGTCTTAATATCCCATTACCACCTTACTCAGTCTTCTCTGGACTATTCCAATATAACTTCATGAAAAACAGGGGACCAAATTTGTGCACAATTCTGTTTTATATATATTCATTTGCATAATTTTTTAAAATATTGTAATTTCATGAATGTATTCTCAGAAGTGCATGGCACAGGCTATATATAATTAACTCACACAGTAGTAAACACCATTATAACAAACTACCAAAAAAGTTCTGACTGAAGCCTTGAATGTGTATTATGTGTATGTGTATATATACACATGTGTATTATACGTGTATGTGTATTATATATGTGTGTATTACACTATAACAAACTATCCACAATAATAAACTATTCCTGTGATCCTTATTAGTTTGATGTAGTGTGACAATAGTTTTTAACCATTAGATCTCTATCAGCAATTTTTTTCAAACTTGTGTAAATATATCAATTTCTATAGAAATAGGGGATATTAAAAATTCAACCTTATTTTAAAGCCGAATATACTTAGGCACTTTGGAATTTATAAAATTCTAATTTAGCTTCCACTACTTAAAAAGCACAAGCAATTCCCAGGCATATAAATTTCTAAATGGACAAAATATGTGAAACATAAAAGATATCAAACTATTTTCTAAATATATATATATATATAGAAAATTTATACCATTTTCACATGGTATAAATGGTCACAGCCATTTAACATTCAAAGCTGTAAATGTTCAGCTTTCCCATGCAGAAAAGGTTTCCTATTCCACATGTGTTATCACTTGCATGATCTGTTAAGACAACTGTGAAATCTTTAAAAGTTAATAAAAGAAGAATACTGTATTATAATAGAAAGATGTGATGAAATATTGAATATTGGACCACTGTCACTTCTCAGAACTGCTATTTTTGTTAGTATTTATATGAATAAACAGAATCAGTAACCAAAATTTAACACTGAATAAATGCAATGGCTTTAATATATGATTAAGCAAAGACAGATAAGCACTAAGCCATCTAAGTTTAACGTGTTTGAATAAAAAATATATATTTCTTCTTCGAAAGATACAAAAAATTTGTTTAAGTGATCAGTTTTACATAACATAATAAGTAATGAAAAAAAAATGTAAAGCCACTAACCTCTTTTTTTGTTATCCACTGATATGAACTTTATAATATTATCATGTGAAAAATATTTACATGTCCAAGGTAAAGCTTCAAACATAAGAACAGGCTTATAGAAATAAAGTCCCAAAGAAATATGTGGATTGTACAATATATTCTCCAGTGTATTTTTTACATCCAACTGACTTTCTGAAATAATTAAAAGATTTTATTTATTTATTTTTACAAAATGTATGATAATATACAAGAATTAAGTAAAAAAAAAAAAAATAATAATAATAAATAAAAATTACTCAATCAAAATGTACACACACATACACCCCTCACCTTTCTCTTAATGTTTTAGGCCTAACGACCTGTCATGCTAAGAAATTTGGCTTCATATAAATCCCCAGTGGCAAATTCTCCATGCTTGCTGTGCAAGCTCATTAATTGAGCAAGAAGTAATATTTATTTGTTAATAAATGCATGCATTTATAAGCATTCCATTTAGGCTTTTATTTTTGTAGACAGAAGACGTCTTAAGCTTGCGTGGCAATAATTGAGCTGTGCATTGTGTATCGAAGGCCGACGCTAGTCAAGCTACCTTGGCTTGCTTGGTTGTGGGAGCATCCAGGTCCTCACTTCAGCACCGATTTCATGCATGCCTATAGCCATTTCTGCTCCCTCCACATAATCTCACCCTGTTGCTTAAACACGGGCCATACGCAGTCAAAGTAGCTCTAGCCAGTGAGCTTCAGCCAGCCTTTACAAGTGTGTGTGTTGCTATGGAAAATTAAGTTACAACCAACTTTTTATGACGATGTTATTGACCAGTTTATAAAGAAGAACTGTAAGGTAGAATTTGTATTCAAGTAGCTAAATTGAAAAAGATAGAATATCATTTGTAAAATAAATGTTGTATTTGTATGATTAAATGTACATAAATTTCTAAATACAGGTAAACCTCATATAACGCAGTCTAAAATTGTAGTAACCCTTGTTGAACGCGGTACTTATACAACACGGTCCTGATTAAAACACGGTCTACAAATTGTAGTAACCATTTATCTTTTCATATGTTTTTCACCACGCGACTTAAAAGTCAAATTTTATCTTCATTAAATTTGTGTCTGCCTGTATCCTGGCAGAAATGAGGACAATTTTCAACACAAAAAAAAAAAAAAAAACGGGATTTACCATCTCCCCTTTAACTTAGAAATTAATTTTGTTTTCAATGTTGGTTTTTCCCTTTCGTTGCAGTTTGTGGCCATTACTATAAAAATAATTTTTTACACAAAAAAGCAAGCATCATATTGTATGTAACTCACCAGAAAATAAAATGCTCGGCTTGAGATGAACACACTTATGATATTTAATGCACTTTCTTTGCAGAAACGAGGACAATTTTCAACAATAAACGTTTTATACGGTAAACAATTGAGGTACATGCGTGCTAAAGGGTATTTTCCCTAATGTAAATTCACTACTTATATTGAATACATGCGGGATACAGGCAAACACAAATTTAATGAAGATAAAATTTGATTTTTAAGTCACGTGGTGAAAAACATATGAAAAGATAAATGGTTACTACAATTTGTAGACCGTGTTTTAATCAGGACCGTGTTGTATAAGTACCGCGTTCAACAAGGGTTACTACAATTTTAGACTGCGTTATATGAGGTTTACCTGTATTTAGAAATTTATGTACATTTAATCATACAAATACAACATTTATTTTACAAATGATATTCTATCTTTTTCAATTTAGCTACTTGAATACAAATTCTACCTTACAGTTCTTCTTTATAAACTGGTCAATAACATCGTCATAAAAAGTTGGTTGTAACTTAATTTTCCATAGCAACACACACACTTGTAAAGGCTGGCTGAAGCTCACTGGCTAGAGCTACTTTGACTGCGTATGGCCCGTGTTTAAGCAACAGGGTGAGATTATGTGGAGGGAGCAGAAATGGCTATAGGCATGCATGAAATCGGTGCTGAAGTGAGGACCTGGATGCTCCCACAACCAAGCAAGCCAAGGTAGCTTGACTAGCGTCGGCCTTCGATACACAATGCACAGCTCAATTATTGCCACGCAAGCTTAAGACGTCTTCTGTCTACAAAAATAAAAGCCTAAATGGAATGCTTATAAATGCATGCATTTATTAACAAATAAATATTACTTCTTTCTCAACTGCCAGGAAAGTGCGTTAAATATCATAAGTGTGTTTATCTCCAACTGAGCACTTTATAGTAGTAAAATTAATTTCTCTCGAAGAAAAATATTCAAAATCTTGGATCGGTTGAAAAATGGAGAAAAATCAGGAGTTTTTGCAGGGACTTTGAATTTAAATGAATCAACAATTCGAACAATCAAACAAAATAAACATAAAATTTGAGAAAGTGTTTATTGCAACGGTCAACGATAAGTGCAAAGCGTGTTGCTTGTATATGCAATATTCTAATGGAAAAATGAAGAAATCTCTAATGATTTCGATAGAAGATTGCACCTCAAAAGAAAATTCCTATGGATGAAAATCTTATTAAACAAAAAACTCTTAAAGTTTATAAACATTTATAGTGCAGACCAGGTGTTCAATGCGAATGAATCCGGGTTATATTGGAGAAAAGTGCAAAAACGCACCTTATATTTCGAAAAATGAAAGAGCTCCTGGATCCAAGGTTTCCAAAGACAGAATTACTCTACTGTTTTGTAGTAATGCATCAGGTGATTACATGACAAAACCAGTGTTTATTAACCAATCCCTGTGCTATGAAAGATTAAAATATGCACCATTTTATTTTGCCTAAAACATTTATGAATTATGTGCAATGAAGTTTAAGTACAATTTGTAATTTTTATACTGTGTTGCTTCATAGTTTATGTTTTCTTAACTTACATTAATTACCTGAATTAAGTAAAAATATTTTATTTGTTGGATATGTCATTATTGTTTATATAATTAAAAAAATATATTTCAGAACTTTACTTTTTCTATGTGATCTGAGACTCGCATAACACAATTTATACATGCCATTTCTGTGGAACCTAACATCCACGTTATATGATGGTTACCTGTACATAGTTTTAAATGGTCAGTAATTCATTATGTCGTTAATCAGACTTCAATCGCACCTCTCATTCCCTGAATGATAACAAGAGCAAGCGTGAATTTCAAGACCAGCATTCGCCCCTGTAAACCCTTGAATGTTATGAAAGGACAATTAATATTACCTGCCTAGGCTGCTATGTGCTAATCTGTCAAAGTGTTCTGTGTCTTCTTTAGTTAGTTTGTCTGTTTTGCAAGATGAAATATCTGATTTTCTGGGAGAGAATATCTGTCATTTCCATACGAGTCTAAATCACCTGCAGTTGAAAAAGTCCTTATAAAGTTTCTTCAAATCCTCGAGGAGATTCAGATCCAGATTCTTTTCAACCAAAGGTATCAGTTTCAGCAATATTGATTGAACCACACACAGTGACCTGTGTGTGTCAAAGGGTATTAATGCACATACAGTCACCTGTTATCAAACTATCCTACGTGTTCAACAATACTGACTGAACTACAGAGATACATACAACATACATAAACAAGCATACACAGTAAGTTGCCTATTATCAGATCATCATTCATTTCCTCCCACAATCAACACTTCAGGACTCAGGTCTGAGTTCTGAAGTGATGCAAGATGAATAAGTCTCTTCTTTTTTAAAACATAATTTCCCTCTCTTCACACAAAAGATTGCAGAAGTATCTTGAAAACATAGTAACATCAGTGATAGATCAAGAATTGGCTAAGCTGCAAATTCAACATATAAGGCAACGAAAGTGGTAGACACTTTCGTTGCCTTATATGTCACTTCAACCTACCAATAAGCAAGGCAGTTGTGTGACATATAAGGCAACGAAAGTGTCTACCGCTTAGGTTTTTTTCCCAAGGTGATTTCCTAGAGGGAATGGGGAAGAGATTAAAGGATTAACAGTAATTTCTTGAAAATAAACTTCAAAACCCAGAGTCCTTTCTTTCTTGGAATAAATGAACAAAAGGATAGGACAAAGATTTTCAAAAATTCTTAGAAAAAATTTTCTTTTTTCAATATTGAAAAATGGTGTTTGAACATGACACTATATCTGGTGCTACAATAAAACTTCTTTTTTATTTTGCATGCATTCACATAGTTTGGGTCTCTTGGTCTACTCACTGGGCTTAGATACAACTTGGCTGCATCCTCTACTATAACCTTGACTCCTTCCCAGAACATTTCAGGTGAATTCTCCTTGCTAGTCTCCAAAGATCATTCAACCATGTTATGTGTCTTCTGTGAACCCACTAGGGATTACTCTGACCTCCAGTCTAGTAAGAAGAGCCTGATTTGAAATATTTTGGAATCTCAGTCTTACATTGGTTCTTAGTAGCTAATGGTCAGTACCACACTCTTCTCCAGGACAAGTGTGCACATCAAGGATGTGCACACATCTTAGAGAATTGTTTTCCACCAGAGGAAAGCTAAGATATAATCAGTCTGGTACCTTGTCCTATCGATATTAGATGTACAAGTATAGGTCTGTCATGGATGTTTTTGGAAACAGGTATTAGCAATGATTAATCTGTTAGCATGGACAAATTTTAATAGTTTTTCACCATGCGTATTACATTAACCCAGACCAAACATGCCACACTTAGGCCTGACTTTCCCACTTTTGCATTTATTTATTTATTCTTATGGCAAAAGGAATACAAAACAGCTGCAGGTCAATGTCCAGTCTGGAAAGCCAATCCAAGGCTTCATCCTCACTTTGCAGATGTCCTGTAGGCCACCAATGTGAAATTGGTGCCTTGAGCAGTCATTCACAATATGAGAAATCGAGCAATGGGAGAACAATCACAATAAGGGTGGTCTAACAGCCTCCACTTATATAGTAGGTAGCTATATTTGCCCTGGTTAGTTCTGATCCTGTTGCTATATGACCAAATCTTACTAGGAAGAGAAAAACCAGGCTACAGAGCACATGGATCTTCTACCAGGAAACCGTTTCTTGGGAGATTGTTGGACCAGCATTCTCTCCACATGTCAGGTGTTGATGGCAGGGCAGCTGAAGAGAGTTTGTCCATGGACCAGAAAGGCTGTGTAGATTTTAGGCAAAGACTAGGTGGATTTATGAGAGTCTGGTGCAGGGGCAGGTTGCTCATTGCTTTATTAAATTCTTTAATTGAGGCTTGCCTTCTCCATATGTTTAGTGAAGCAATGTAAATAGGACAGACAGTCAGGAAAGAGGGCTGCTTCTCACTGTCCCACTAATTGTGAGCATAGTAGAGTTTAGCTGGGTGTCTACAATGTTAGTGTGAGCACTTCTTTCCCAGACAGAGGAACATATTCTGCTGCAGAGAATGCGAGGGCTAGTGCTGACAACCTTAGGACTTCGGCACCATAACCACAGGTTGTTCCAGCAAGCTTTGAAATGATATTGTTTCTTATTTTAATTTTGTTGGACAGGTTGGTGATGTGCCTTTTACAGGTCAGGCTTCTGCCCAGGCTCACTCCAAAGTATTTTTCCACAGAAAGAAAGGTTCAGGTGTCGAATCGCCTCTGCATTGTTCAGATGAGTGAAATACTGTGGACACAGTTTATGTTGGATTTGGCTTCACGTACCACCACTGCTTGAAGTACTCTTCCAGGATGTTCAGGTCTGTGTTCAAGGTTGATTCCAGGTTGGCAAAGGAGGTAGACTGATGTAGAATCACTAGGTCATCAGTGTACATATACTTGCTTGAGCTGGTATGTGGTAAGTAGTACATGTTAAAGAGTAAAGGGGCTAACAGAGAGCCCTGTGGGAGACCATTGTGAAGGAATCTGGGCCTGCTCTTTTTTTTTCCACCAATATAAACCTGGATCTTTCTGTTGGAGAGAAAGTATTCAAAAAGCTGGAAACTTTTTTGCACCCCTTATAATATTTCCTAGCTTTAGGAGGAGGCTTCTGATCCAAACTGTGTCATAAGCAGTTTGATTGTGTTGAAAGTGGCTCCAGATTTAAGTTTCTTCTGGAAGCCTGCTTCAATCTGTGTTGTCAGAAGTTGCTGTTCTTCTTCTTCCCGGCCTGAAGCCAGTTTGTTCAATCGGGAGTGCATTTTTGATGAGTGGTGAAATTCTTTTAAGGAATATTCTTTCAAAGATCTTAAAGGTGGAGCAAAGCAAGGATAGGTTGTAGATTTTTGACATCATTTGAATTTTTTCTTGGTTTGGGCACAGCAATTATTTTGGCTTTCCACCACAGATTTGGTAGTTTTCCAATCATTATAATTTTTGAGAAAAGGGCAGCCAGCCATGTTTGGCCTTGTTGACCGAGATGTTTTAGAAATTTGGGAAGGATACCATCCACTCCTGCAGCCTTTCCCTTCTTGGTGAGTTTTAAGGCTACTTGTACTTCTTTCCGAGATACCGGGTGTTCAAGTTCAGGAAGCTCAAGGCCCATCTTCAGGATTTGACTGATGGAAGATTGCACGGTAATTTTTCTGATAGAACTGGGATGTATCTTGGAGGTTTTCAATAAATGATTAGCCATTTGATCAGGAGTTATCTCTGTTGTTTTGTGTGTTGCTAGTTCTACCCCACCTAATTTTCTCAGAAGTGACCAGCTTTTCCGGCTAGATGTGGTGAAATCGAGTTCATTGATGGCTGAGATCCATCTTTCCTTTCTGTTTTTATCCAGAGTTGCTATGAGCTCCGTAGAAACAGTTGGGTCTTCAGTCTCTTCATATTTTTGGCTAAAAGTTTCTCAGTTTCTCTACTCTAGCATGGGATGTATTGTTTTCTGTAGCCTCTAGGAATAGAGGCTTTGGCTACAGTTTTGATTAGTTTAACAAATCTTGGACTTTTGCATTAAAGTCCCCTAAGATGAAAATCACATCCCCCCTTGTAACAGATAGACCAAGGCTGATGCTAACTCCCTGGAACATTTCCTTAAGACACGTGATTATATCATTAAGTGCTATTGCATTTATTACACTCCTCGTATACCTCTTGCTTGCTCACCATTGTCTTCTTTCATTTCATTCTCTACACTTGAGCTTCTGATTTCACACTAAGGATGAAACATGTTGATGAACACCAAAAACCTCAATTATGTCCTCTGTAATAACAGTCACCAATTTCCCACTTTCATCCATTAACAGCATCTTAACATAATCATTGTTTTTTCCTCATTCTTCCCACATATTGAAAATTCACAACGGATTTTCATGGCCTGATTTGCTAATTTTTTCCAGATTTCATGCTTAATCCCCTCATTCATTCATTTTACATCTACCTTATTAAAATTTGGAATATATGAGGGTGGTCTGAAAAGTTCTTGGCCTCGACCATAGATGGCAACACTATCTGCAAGATTTTTTTTTAAGTTGGTACATCTGTCATAAGCATGTGAAATTGCAAGTGATTCTATCAAGTAGTTTTATACAGCTGTCCAAAACAAAAGTGTTATCTGTATCCGTTGAAATGGATAAAATTGAGTATCGTGTGGTTATAAAATTCTTTGTAAAAGAAGGTTTAATGGCATGTTTAAACATGGCCATACCAGCCTTACTGATAATTAACGTGAAGCACATCCAAAAATTATAACAATGTCAAAAATCATTAATCGGGCACATGATCCCCTCATGAATGTGTTTAGCGAATCTGATTTAATCAAGGAGAGTGTCACAAAAAAATAACTACTAACTTAAAATATAATCATCTACAAAACATTATAAGATTGATTTATTTAGTCTTTAGAACTTGTCAGGAAGAGATTTTTTTATATAAGTATCATCATTTATTATTATACACCTTATTGACACACACATTACTATAATTTGCAGTCTGTGATTATGAGACTTAGTTGAATGAGGCGGGCTAATCCCACCTACTTCGAAACTCAAACACACTAAAATTATCCAATAGTTATCAGTGCACTTGGTACAATTTCTATCCTTACTATTTACAAGACTTTAACATTAACGAAGGGACCCTATACGATCTACAAAAATATTATTGTTATGTTTTTTAACACAACAACACCTCTTTATACAAATTACTGAATAAATACATTGTTGATAGACTTATTTGTTTTTTCGAATAGCATTTCTACTGTCTTTCTCAAAGCTGCTGCTGCTGCTGAGCTTATCTGAGTAATATAGTAGGTGGCAGTGTTTTGTGATTTTATTTCAGTAACCAGTGTGAGCCATGTATATTATTATTATTATTAAACAAGACCTCATGGAGTCAAAGACTCATCTAGGAGGTCCTTTTATCTCACACACATCTCATCATACCGGGTCTTAAACACATTCAAACTCCTTGCAGACACCACACTCTCAGGCAAGGCATTCTAATCATTCACAACTCTGCATGAAAAAAACCTGCCTCTCACTCCCCTACTCACACCCTCTTTATACAGTTTCCAGGGATGACCTCTGGTTCTCCCCAATCTCCCACTATTCTCTGTAGAACTTCTCCACCATTGATCCTATAACAACCCCTTACCAACTTGTAGGTCTCTATCATATCTCCCCTCTTCCTTCTCTCCACTAGACTCTGCAAATTACATCTTTTCAATCTTTCCTCATACTCGACATTCCAGAGGTCAGAAACTAGCTTAGTCAGTCGCCTTTGGACCCTTTCCAACATCTCTTCATCCTTCTGAAAACCAGATGACCAAATCTGGGCACAATAGTCCATGTGTGGCCTAATCAAAGCCTTATACAATGGAACAAGAATCTCCCTACTTCTACACGTCAGTGTCCTCCTCATCATTCCCAGAAGTCTTTGTGTTGACTTCACAATTTTGGCGATGTGTCCCCTAAATTTTTGATCCTTATCCACTATCACTCCCAGATCTCTTATTTCCTCTACTTCCAACAATATATTCTCACCAAGCATAAATTCTGCATCCCATCTTTGTTTTCCAAATTTTAAAACCTTACATTTTGCAACATTGAACTCACATCCCCATTTGCTTGCCCAATCACTCAATTTATTCAAGTCTTCTTGCAAGGCCACAACATCTTCACTACTCTTTATGGTTCGTCCCAACTTTGCATCATCTGCAAACAACTGAATATCTCCATCCAAATCTTCGCCAATATCATTAATATACAAGTTAAATAGTAATGGCCCTAAAACAGATCCCTGAGGCACTCCACTAGTGACTTTCTTTTTCCTGGATATTGCACCCCCATACACAACTTGTTGATACCTATCAGATAGCCAGTCTCCAATCCAATGCACTAATCTAATATCCAACCCCATCTGCTCTAGTTTGACTGTCAACTTATCATGAGGTACTCTATCAAAAGCTTTTGCAAAATCCAAGTATATTACTGTGTATCCTTCTCCTCTGTCCAAGGAAGCAGTCACTTTATTGTAATAAGTAAGTAGATTACTAAAACATGACCTCCCTTTAGCAAATCCATGCTGTCCATCAAAGATTATACCATTGTTGTCAACCCAACTCTGGATCCTAGTTCTCACAAGCTTCTCCAACAACTTAATCACAACACCTGACACACAGATAGGCCTATGGTTTGATGCTTGAGTTCGATCACCTCCTTTATGAAGTGGCACAATCTTGCCCTCCTTCCACTCTTTAGAGACTTGACCAAGTGCAAGACTTGTATTAAAAAAATATGTCAAGGCAGGTGTCAACTCTCTGGCACATTCCTTCAGAATACGCGGTGATATATTATCAAGTCCCACAGCCATATTTACATCTACTTTACTCAACTCCCCAAACACCTCTTGCTCACTTACAGTCAGTCTCTCCTCCCCATCATCAACTGCTCTTAATCTCTCCATGAAGTCACATTCACAAGATTGAAAGATCTTTATGAACTGCTCATTAAGCATCTCCACCACACATTCTGCAACAGCTGTCTTTATACCATTTCCTCCAATCAATGTCATCCTTCCATAATCATTCTTTCTTTTGCTGGCTACATATCGAAAGAACTCCCTAGGATTCTTTTTAGCTTCATTAGCTAACTGCTGTTCATACCTCTCTTTAGCTACTCTCACCAACCAAGTCACTCTCCTTGCCTGGTCTTTGTAGAACTCATGAAATTGGTTACTTCCACTTCTCTTATGCTGCCTCCACAATGCCCTTTTTCTCTGTATTGCATGCTTAATCTCTTTATTCATCCATCTCACACCTAACTTATTTAACCTTCTCACCCGTGGTATACATTTAGACATTGCATCCACTAAATATTTTTTGAAAATCCCCCAAGCTGCATTGATCTCTTTTCCAACTAACTCCTCATTCCATGCTACACCTGCAAGCTGTCTCCTGAGCTCTTCATAATCACCCCCCTTGTAGTTCCACATATACCCTTTTTTCACAGGGTCCTTGCACTGCTGGCAACCACCCAAGTAATCACCTCATGGTCACTTTCACCAATTGGTGGATGATTTGATACCTCATTGATAATTACATCCTCCGATGAGATGACCAAATCCAAGACCCTTAATCCTCGTGCCCTCTGTTACATACTGTCTGAGGTAGTTATCCCTCAAAAACTCAAGAAACTCATTTTCTTTACTTCCAGTTGCTATCTCTTCATTCCAGTCTATATTGCCATAATTAAAATCACCCATAATGATCACCCTTTTCTTATTTGCTTGGCTTATTTGACTATACACTTCACTATCACCACCATCCACATTACCAGGTCTATAACAACATCCCACCAAGTATTTGATTCTATTCACCTCTATCTCACACCATACTGCCTCAAAACCACTGGCCCCATTTCCCTCTTGCATCTCTACCTTGTATGGACATAACTCTTTCTCTATCATCAATAGCACTCCCCCTCCCTTTTTACCCCTTCTATCCTCACGAAACACATCATACCTTTCCATCTCTATTCCTGTCAGGATGTCATCCTCATCTAACCATGTCTCACTTATTCCGACAATCTCTGGGTGCGCAGACGCAATTAGTGCAACCATTTCATCTGCCTTGTTTCTTATACTTCTAGCATTGGTATACAAACACAACAACTCATTTCTGGATCTACAGCTAGTTCCACTGATACCACTCACTCGATGTGATCTCTCCATGCTGGACTGGGGCCATTTCCCTTTCTGCTTCTTCATTTTAGAACCCTTTGCAATTCCATCTGTTTCCTTTTGATCCCTGATCATCCCATTACTTTCCTGCCTACACATTCTCTCACCTCCTCTTGGAGCATCCACCTTTCTCACGCTGTGTATCCCTGTCCACCCTGAGCCTCCCCGTTTCCCTGCTCCTCTTGCACACCCATTCTCTCATTTTCTATACTCATACCACTCACTTCCCCATTCATTTCCACTCCTTCAATCTCTCCTGTCTTACTCTCCTGCTCTTCCACATCACTCCCCTCTCGATATGATTCATTCTCTCTATTCACTTCTCTACCTTCCAGCAGCAGTCTCTCCAAGCGACTCACACCATAACCACTCAAATGCAGTCCATCGCTCCCATACAGCTCACTTCATCCCTCAAACTCATTCCACACATTAACAAACTGTACTCCCATCTCCTCACACATTTCAGCCAGAATATCATTCATAATCCTTGCTCTCCGCCTCATTTCACCACAATCATACCTAGGCAACACACTGACCACCCTTCCTGTCACACTATTCTCCTTTATCTTTCCAAGCAGTCTCCTGACATTCATTTTGACATGCTCTTTGTTCTCTCTCAAATCATTCGTACCAATTAATACAATTAACTCTTTTGCTCGTTCCCGCCTTATATTCAATGCCTCAATCACTCTACTCATTTTACCGCCTGGAAAACATACCTTGTGCATTTTATCCTCTAGCACACCTTTAATAATGGAGTCGCCATACAACGCCACTCGTTCATCTTTTGTTAACTCTTTCATGCCATCATGATTTATTTTAATAGTTTTGACCTGAATTCTCTTAATTTCATTCCGCATCCATTTCATTTCTTGCTTCATCCAATCCAATTCAGCTTCTGAACCTCGCGACACATTCACTCTATCATTAAATCTTTCTAACTTTCTAACTCTCGACCCTCTCTTCTCACTTTCCCTCTCATTCATCCTTCTTTGTTTCCGTACTTTCGGTCCAACATACGTCCAACTTTCACTATCATTCTTCTCACTTTCACTCTCACATATCTTTCTTTGTTTCCGTACTTTCGGACTAACATGCGTCCAACTTTCGCTATCATTCTTCTCACTTTTACTGTCATTCATCCTTCTTTGGTTCAGTACTTTCGTTCCAACATGAGTCCAACATTCGCCATCAGTCATTCTTTTTTCACTATCATTCATTCTTTCGATTTTTTTTACTTGCAAGATTTATCTTTTTATATATATCTTCTTTTGAAACATATATGAGGATACACCCCCCCCCCCCGCCAAATATATATATATACTAGGATGGTCTGAAAAGTTCTTGGCCTCAACCATAGATAGCAACACCATCGACAAATTTTTTTTTTTTCTAAGTTAGTACATCTGTCATAAGCATCCATGTGAAACTGCAAGTCATGCTATCAAGCAGTTTGTTTCATGCAGCTGTCTGAAGCAAAAGTTTAGTCTGTATCCCTTGAAATGGATAAAATTCAGTATCGTGTGGTTATAAAATTCTTTGTAAAAGAAGGTTTAACAGCAAAAGAACTTCATTAAAAGTTCTTAAAAGTTTATGGGCACTCTTCTCCTTCGTTTTCAACAATTTAGAAATGGACTGCAGAGTCTAAACGTGGCCATACCAGCCTTCAAGATGATCCACATGAAGGACGTCCAAAAAGTGTAACAACACCAGAAATCATTGATCAAGTGCATGATATGGTATTGGCTGATTGGTGAGTCAAAGTGCGTGAAATTGCTGAGACTATAGGCATTTCAAAAGAACGTGTAAGGTATATTTTGCATGAAGAATTGCATATGAAAAAGCTTTGTTCAAGATGGGTTCGCGCTTGCTCATAGCAGATCAAAAACGCACTCACATGAAAATCTTTGAACAGTGCTTGGAGCATTTCAACAAGAATAAAACTGATTTTGTGCATTGATTTATTACTATGAATAAGAACATGGATTCACCATTACACACCAGAATCCAAACAGCTGTCAAAACAGTGTACAGAAGCCTGTTGTTCAGTGCAAAAGAAGACAAAGTCAGTTCGATCAGCAGATAAGGTCATGGCATTGGTGTTTTGGAATGCTAAAGGCATTTTGTTTATTAATTATCTTGAAAAGGGTAAAACAATAACTGGGGAATATTATTTCGATCTTTTATCCAGATTAGACGAAAAAGTTCGTGAGAAAAGACCCGGTTTGCAGAAGAAAAAAAAACATCTCTCATCAAGATAATGCACCTGCCCACAAAAGTGTTTTGGCAATGAGAAAATTAAAGGATCTGCACTATGAATTATTATTATTATTATTATTATTAGCGTGACACCTCCAAGAAGTCCAAAGACTCATTGCAGGAGGACATAGTGGGAGATCAGGGGAGAACCAGAAGTCATCCCTGGAAGCTGTATAAGAAGGGTGTGAGAAGCAGATTTTTTTGCATGCAGATATGTGAATGAATGGAATGCCTTTCCTGAGAGTGTGATGTCTGCAGAGAATTTGAGTGCATTTAAGGCACGGTATGATGAGCTGTGTATATGACAAAGGGACCTCCTAGATGAGTTTTGATTCCATGGGGTCTTGAGATGATAATAATAATAAGTACTTTCTTCAAACATGTAACTCCAAAACCAGTCAAATGTAGTTCATCAGGCATATATAAGTCCTTTCATCCATCAAATTCACTCCATACATCTATTAACTGTACATCGTTCCTCCTGCACAATCTTCTTATTGACTCATTAGCAATTATCACTCTTTTTTTCTCAACTCTGTCCTATCATACCAGCAGCAGACTCACTCTTCATTTTTGCTGCTTTCAAATATCCTCTCTTATTGCATGTTTATTCCCCTTCAAATCATTTGTTTTTGTCAAAATAATCAACTAATTTTTTTTTGCTTCTCCTTTCTGCAAACTAACTACTTCAGTAACATCCTTGATCTTTGCACCTTGGAAACTTGCTTTCATCACTTTTGCATTAAGTATACCTCTTATCATCGAATCTCCATACAATACCTTATTTCCAATTTCTTACACCTTCATACTCTCCTCATTAACTTTTTCTTTCATTCTCCCACCTGTTGTACCACACAACAATCTTTTCTCCAGTCAGTATAACTTCTACTTTCGGCTGTGAAGGATACCACATAAGCATGCTATTTCACTCATTATCCACATTACTTACAGCCACTTCTTCAATTCTCTCATTCATATTTCACTACTTCTACATTCTCCAGAACATTTCTGCTATCTTTCCTTATATTGTTAATATTTGTCACTTTATTTACCACTTTCGACATGACTCGCATTTCTTGCACACAAATCACTTACCATACACTCTCTCTCTCTCTTTCATACCATAACCCATTCACTCTTGGCATTTAATATAGAACATACACTACATCACACAAAATTCATCATGCTGAACTCGGTGAACAAGGAAGCTTTGGCCACCATTTTCCTTGTATGCATCAGTGCCATGAAAAAATGCTTACTAAACAATATCCCATATTATATTTTACATATACACTCAACTTTACAGTTTAAAGTAAGTAAGATATAACCAAAAATAATCATTAAAATTACTAATATTCACTAAAATAAAAGACTTATCTGTAGGACATGTGTGATGCAACTTGTAATATGCACTATACCTTAATCCATTTTTAATTCGGCAATTCAGACAAAATGGCTGGTAAGAAAATGCAAATCACACAGACTATGAGAAAAGAATTGGTCACCCAACTCTGGCAAACAGTTTACAAGGAAACAACATACTTGGCTATTAATAGATAACTAGGCTTGATATATCAAATAGAAGATGACAAGATAATGATGGCAAAAATCCAAGGTTAGCTCACTGCAAAACTGATGCTGCAACTTTTGTGTGAAATTAGATTTATTATTCATTATTTTTTTTACATGTGAAACATTCTTACCCAAAATTTCTTTAAATGTACCTTCTATTTCTAGTAAAACTGGTGCTGGTATTGTTGTTATTACAATATCAAAGTCGTCCACTAGTCCTTTATCATCTTTCACACTCAACTCTTGAGATTTGTTATTGATATTAATGGCTTTTGCTTCTCTGTTAAGATGCATTTCACAATCTAAAGCAGAATGACAAAAAATGTAAATTAGTTGATGCTAAGAGTTAATGAAAGAGTTATCCTTGCGATATGTATGATGCTATGCATTAAGGGAAGGGCCACTACCCAGACCGGTTTCGACCTTTATTGAGGTCTCGTCAGTGGGAGCCAGGCCCAGAAATGGAGATACTAAGGCAGAAGCAATGAAGAGGTCATCTTTACCTATACGAGTTGCCAAAAGGTTTATTTTCCATCTGGTTAGACTATAATAAATTTAGTTTAATCCTTTATCCAAGTGTTAGCAAACAAAGTTTGCACCTGAAGATACTTCAGGACTGAAGTATCTTCATTCTGATCCCTTAATGCATAGCATTATACATATCTGCAAGGAGATGTACTTTGCATTATGGGAGCTACTGAGACAGGGGTGATGATAGCTTGGTCCACCTTTGCTACGAGTTGCCTCAGTCCTGAAGTATCTTCAGGCGCAAACTTTGTTTGCTAACACTTGGATAAAGGATTAAACTAAATTTATTACTGCTTTCTTTAGAACTACACCCACTGTCCAAAAAGAAACCAAACTTTTAATAGAAAATAAAACACAGGCCAATTATAATTATTCAAATCATTTATTTCAATCAATATATTCTCCCTCAGCTTTGATACAGTGTTTGGCATGGTCAATTAATTCATTAAATGAGTTTTTTATATTGGTTTTTGGGATACTGTTGAGGGTTGTGGTTACTGCTGCTTGAACATTTTCCATGGTGTCTAATCGCTTTCCTTTCATCGGCAAATGAAGTCGGGAGAAGAGAAAAAAGTCACAGGCCGCTAAATCAGGTGATACGGCGAGTGATCCAACACACAAACTTGGTTTTTGCTCAAAAACTGACTCACAATGTTGGAATGATGAGATGGTGCATTATCGTGCAAAAGTGACCAGCTGCGTGCATCACAATATTCATGCCATATGTGACGAATTCTCACTATCAATTGCTTCAAAACTTAAAGATAAAACTCACCATTGACCGTTTGGCTAGTAGAATGAATTCTTTGTAGATAATGCCCTTGGAATCGTAGAAACAAATCAGCATCGTCTTTACTTTTGACTTCTCCAAGCGACTTTTTTCAGATGCCCCTCTTCTGGTGGTCTCCACTCAGCACTCTGGTGCTTTGTTTTGGGCTCATATTCAAAATACTACGTTTAATCACCAGTAATGATCGTTTCAGGGAAGTTTGAGTCCTTACAAGTGGTTTTAATGTGGTCCTTGCAGTGTTCAATTCGATATATTTTTTGGTCATCGGTCAACTTGTGGCGAACAAATCGTGAATTCAATTTACGAAGGCCCAAACTCTCGGTCAAAGTGTTGTGCACAGTTGATTTTGGAATCCCCAATTCATCTTCAATCAATCTCACAGATGATTCCAGATTTTCTTTAATGAAATCACACACTTTTTGGATGTTAACTTCACTCAGTCCAGTTTTTGGACGGCTCGGCTTTTCGTCGTCCTCGAGTCTCACAACCACTTTGAAATCGCTTAAACCACTCATAAACTTCAGTATGGGATAAGCATTCATCACCGTATGCTTTTTGAAGCATTTGATGAGTTTCGGTAAAACGTTTACCAAGTTTAAAACAAAAGTCAATCACAACTCTCTGTTTGAAACTCATTTTTCCACCGTTCATCAAAACACTGTCACTTTTGGCACTACAGTATAACTCGGCTTCTAATGAAACAAATGTCAAACAGCTGACACAACACTAGTAAAGATGGCTGCTTTCGACAACAAAAAGATACAACAGGTGGCGCCACTAGTTTCTTCTATTTTCAAAAAGTTCGGTTTCTTTTTGGCCTGAGAGCGTATACAGTAAAATGCACCATTCATATAATGCATAACATGAAAAGAGAAGAGAAGGCCAAATCAGATATCACTGTGAGACAAAAGTCATATTGCATGTTGTTTATGTACTAATGTGTATAAAACAAAGATGCGTAAAGCATGAATAATTAAGGGTTGTTTATCTTTAACTGATATTGAAGCAGCTGAGGCTTTAATGTATTGTCTTATATTAAATTTTACCTTATTGACTCTTTTTCTTAATGCATATTGTATTTACTTGTTGTATTTTTGGTGTTTCGATTTTTGTTTACCATGCATTGCATAAGTCAGTATTGGTGGGATCCGACTTATATATTCTCTTTTGTTATCTTTATCTTTCCATATAGCTGAATTTAGACATCCTAATATTATTATTTGCAGGAGGTACACACTATTACAAAGCCCATTGAACTGTGCTTTAAACTCATGAAATGTATCTGCATAGACCACAATGTCATACAATGGATTCCATTCACCAACCACTCTCCATGCTTCCTCCTTATACAACTTCTGGAGATGTCCACTTGTTCTACCCTTCTCTCCTTCTATGAAAAATTTCTTTCACATTAATCCGGTAACAACCCTTTACCAACTTAAATGTCTCAATCATATATCCTCTCTTCTTCCTATTCACTTTAGAGATTATTCTTTCACTTCATCCTGTGTTAAATTTCAATTGTTCACAGTTATTTGTAGGTATTAAAATTTCATTACTTGTCCTAATATTTTTCCATTTAGTTCTAATTTATATTTTTTTATGGTGCTCCCACTCATGAAATGTCATACAATGTTTTTGTAAACCTATATATAGTACATTCGTACCATAGGTGGGTTAAGGAATTTATTCTTTTTTTCTTCTATTTTTATTAATTTTGTATTTTTTGTATTTTATTTATTTTTTACACATCCTAATAAAACACAGTCAGCAAACCCTGCCTTAAGAGACCAAACATGGAACTTTTTCATGCTACTGCAGGTTTCCAATAAGCAGGGAGTGGTCTCACATCAGGCAATGGAAGTCATCTTATTGGTTCTTTTGCAATTATCTTGTTTTTTTTCTTTCTCTGTAAAGAAAAAACTTTTTTTTCTAAAAGCAGACTGAAGTTTAGAGGACATATTACAAGTGTTGCAAAGGCTGCACATTGTAGTGCTGCTATGATAAGAAGTACTCTAACATGTTGAAATAAGGAAGTGGTTGTGTCACTGTATAAATCACTGTCAAACCTCACTTGGACTACTGTGCTCAAATCTGGTCACCTGGTTTTCAGTGTGTGGAAACATTGGGGAGGGTCCAGAGATGAGCGAGTGATTCCAAAGTCCTGATATTGTCAACATCAGGACTTTGGAATGCTGGTTATGGAGAGGGAGGGATTGAAGAAATGTGGATTGCAGAGTTTGGTGGATAGGAGGAAAATAGGTGATATAATAGAGACATTTAAGTTAGTGAGAAGAGTTTATCAAATTAATTCAGATGGGATTATAAAAAGAGCAGAAGGCAGGAGAGGAAAAACCAGAGGGCCATCCCTAGAAGTTATGTAAGAGCATGATGAAGGGGGGGGTGAGAAGTAGATTTTTTAGATAGAGAAATGTCAGTGAATGGAATGCATTACCAGAATGTGCTGCTAATGCAAGGAATGTTAAGAATTTTAAGATTTAGTAGATGATAAATATGTTGTCAGTTGAATGACCCAATAATCATGATTTTGTATTATGAGATACTAAGTCAAATGATGTGAAGTCAACAACTTCTATATACAAGGAAACTAGTCATGAACGTATGTCACACTTATGCTTGGGTATTGGATTAAAACAAGAATATAATTTCTTGTCAAGTATAATAATGAAATGTGGAATCCCAAAGTGTATCTCAAAGACAGTACTATCTAATAAGTAAACAAAAAATCTTCATTCCTCCTATATACTATGTTCTGTAATTGTAAATAATACTATACTGAACAGTAGTAAACTATACTGAACAGTGGTAAAATATATGGTGATTCTATGATTAAGGGTATGGAGAGTGGTATGCATGAGGAGTGCTTGGCTGATGGTACAATAGAAAGAGTGGCTTTAGCAATAAAGAGAGGGCATGAAACAGACAAGATGATAGTTATGGTGGGTACGAATGACCTGAGAGGTAGTATAAATCGGGTAGGAAAAGATTTAAGAACATTATTAGATATTGTGAAGAGGAAAAGTGTCAATGGGAGAATAGTGTGTGTGCTGCCTCGTTTTGACAATTACGAGTTAAGTAGACGAGCAATGATAATGAATGATATGATTGCAAGAATGTGCAGAAAAAGAGGTCTGGAGTTTGTTGATGTTTGGAGTGTGTTTGAAGGAAAAAGGCAGTTGTATGCTAGAGATGGACTGCATCTTAACATGGAAGGACATAAGAGATTGAAGAAGTTATTGTTTTCTGAACAGGTTGAAGTTATTGGGCAGGGAAACTAATATTGAAAAGGTTGAGTGTAAGAGAGAGAAACTTTAGCACTGATTGTGTATTTATTGATCCTTACAGGCAGAATAAATTGCAGAAGAGAGGGGGAAAAAATCGGCATAGGACTACGGTAGTTAGTGACTTATATATCAGTTCTAAAGCCGGTACAAGATCTAGAGGGAATCTGCAATTTTTGTATACCAATGCTAGAAGCATTAGAAATAAGAGAGAAGAATTTTTGGCATTAGTCAGTGAAATCTCACCAAAAGTTGTAGGCATTAGTGAAACTTGGCTGTCAGCAGAAGATGTGGTCACTGGAATTGAATGTGATGGGTACAGTATTTTCAGGGAGGATAGAGAAGATAGAACAGGAGGAGGAGTACTGTTGATGATAGCTGATGTGTTGCAGCCAAAGAAAGTAGTATATCATGATGATAGACATGTGAATGAGAGTTCATTTGAGGCAGTCTGGTGCGAAATAGTGACCAACGCAACCAAATATACAGTTGGATGCTGCTATAGGCCAGGGAGTACAGGGGGAGATATTGAATTCATGCATCAGCAACTTAGTGCAATGAGTGAAGGCTTAGTGATTATTATGGGGGATTTTAATTATGGTGATATCAATTGGAAGGAGGAAATATCACGTAGCAAAAAGGAAATGGAGTTCATACATCTGCTACGAGATAATTACTTGAAACAGCACGTAACTGAAGGGACACGTGGTGTGAGAGTGTTGGACCTGGTTATTGGTTCAGAGGTTATGTGCATAAGTAAGGTGACCTCGTTACCTCCAGTTGGTGAAAGCGATCATGTGGTATTGACTTGGAAGGTTGCAAAATCTGTGGATTTTTCTATTAAGAAGGGGTATGTACGAAACTACAGGTTAGGCAATTATAACAAGCTTCGGAGTGAGCTTGCAGCCATCCCATGGCAGAACATATTGCAAGGGAAAGATGTTAGCAGTGCTTGGGATAAAATCAGTGGGTATCTGAGGAAAGCAATATCAGATTGTGTCCCCATGGTCAGGAGGTCAAACAAGGCAGGCATTAGATGGATGAGCAGTAGTATCAAGCTTGAACTACAAAAAAAGAAAATGTTATGGAGAATTTACAAGGAGAAGGGCGATCAGGATACCCATGAGCAGTACAAGGCTCAAGCTAGGAAGGTTACCAGCATAGTAAGAAAAGCTAAATCAGATTATGAGAAGACCTTAGCCAAAGAGATCAAGGGTAATCCCAAAGAGTTCTTCCGCTATGTGGCAAGTAAGAGGAAGAATGACTTCGGAAGGATAACCTTAGTGGGTGCTGATGGTATTGAGGTGACAAAATCAGATGTAATAGTCGAGTTACTGAGTGATCACTTCTCAAAAGTCTATCACCCAAGTGAGGATATCTCTATACCTATAGCAATACCTAATGTGAGAATTGAAGCTAAAGAATCAGAGGTATTAAATATATTGCGAAACTTAAATGCAAACACTGCGGTAGGCTTAGATGGAATATCAGCTCGGGTGTTGCGTGAATGTGCAAATGAATTGTCAACCCCTCTTACCTGGATATTTAATTTAAGTTTGAACTCTGGTATGGTCCCTAGGGAGTGGAAGTTAGGCAAAGTGGTTCCTTTGCATAAGGGTGGCTCTAAAACTGCAGTATTGAATTACAGACCAATCACCATCTCAGGAGTAGTGGTAAAAGTATTGGAAAAGTTGGTTAAAGACAAAATTCAAGAATGGGTGGATCAGGATATGATACTCTATAGAGGCCAACATGGTTTTGTTAAAGGTAGATCCTGCCTTAGCAATCTATTAACTATCCATAATAGAATAATATCAGAGTTGGACAAAGGAACTGGCTACACAGTGGTACTTCTGGATTTTGCTAAGGCTTTTGACAGGATACCCCATAGAACACTGTTACGCAAATTGGAGCAGATGGGAATGGATATTAAATTGGTGATATGGATAGGAGAATGGCTCAGGGAGAGATACCATAAAGTGGTGTATGGAGGAGCCGAGTCCAGAATGAGGCAGGTGACCAGTGGTGTGCCTCAGGGCTCTGTGCTTGGGCCAATGTTGTTTAATTTGTATATAAATGATATAGGAAACGGCTTAAAGGGAGATATTCAGTTGTTTGCTGATGATGCAAAGTTGTGTAGTGCAATAAAAAATCAAGCTGATGTTGAAAGTTTGCAGGAGGATTTAAATAAGCTGGTAAAATGGGCAAAAGAAAATGGATGTCAGTTCAATGTGGAAAAGTGTAAACTCTTGCATTTTGGGATTAAAAGATTACCAGCTGTGTACTACATAGATGGAAAGGTACTCCAAGAGATTGATGAGGCTAGGGACTTAGGGGTATTGGTAGATAAGGAGATGAAGTTCAGAGGACACATTGCTAAGGTGTCCAAGATTGCACATAGGATTACTTGGTTGTTGAGGAACACACTGACATCCAGAGATAAAGAGGTTATTATTCCCCTTTATAAAGCATTGATACTTCCACATTTGGATTACTGTGCTCAGGTCTGGTCACCTGGATTCCTTGGAGATGAGGAGGCTGTGGAGAGGGTTCAGAGAAGAGTGACCAAGTTGGTGAGTGATATAAAAAATGCTCCCTACATTGATAGATTGAGAGCTTGTGGATTGCAGAGATTGGCTGATAGGCGAAGAAGAGGGGATATGATAGAAACATTCAAATTACTAAAAGGTTTTTATAGGATTGATGCAGGGGAAATGTTTCAGCTGTGTGATAGTGATGGAAGAACAAGAGGTCATCTCTGGAAATTAAAGAAGAGTGTGGTTAACAAAGGTGTCAGAACAAGGTTTTTTGCCTGGAGGGTGGTGAATGAGTGGAATTCATTGCCTGACTTTGTTGTGAGCTCTTCATCTGTAAATGAATTCAAGAAGAGATATGACAGATATTGTTTTGCTAGTTTGGGTCTCCCGCGATGAGTCTACTGACTCCATGGAGATACCCGTAATAATAATAATAATAATAATAATAATAATAATAATAATAGTAGTACTGCACTGAATCATTTTTAAATTGATTACTCACTCACTCCACTAGCAATGGTGCAACTTTTATCCCTAGTGATACATTCTACATATATATATTTTTTTTATTTTATATTTTAGTAGAGAAGGACTTTAGCAGAGTTTATTGTAGTTTTTTATTTATTAAAGTTTTTTAATGTTTCATTTTTTATTTATCTATTAGTATTACTTTTTTTAATCACTAGAGGTCAGGCTATATAAGAGATTAATTAACAGCATAGATTTAATTTACCTTTATAGAGTGCAAGAGCATGCATCTTGGTTGCTATACACATGTATCCTTCTGATGATGACCTCAATACAGGAGTCGAAACGTCAAGCGTTATTTTATTAATAATTAGTAAAATAATCATTTCAACAGGTGTGTTTTATGTCCCTAAATTCATAAATATAAACATATATATTGTATTTATTTATTATTTTCTTCTACATGACAAAATTTGCTGCAGTGCCTTTAGCAAGTGGCATTTCAGGAAGTTTCAGAATTATAATAATCCAGTAATAATTATTTTTTTATGTCACTCCCAAAAAACAGGAGGTTGCAGAACCTATATCTAATTGATAATGTGTATGGGTAGGGATTAAGTGAGAAGGAATCTGCTAATATTCTTTCTGAAAACAGGAGGTTGTAATCTTCAGGAATATTTCATGGGGAAGGCTGTTCCAGAAGATAGTGGTCAATGCAATGAAGAATGAATGGGAGGAGCAGATTTGGTGAGTTAGAAATTGAACTGTAAATGGATGTTGGATAACTGCTGGTCATTATTATAGATTTAACAAAAATAGAGGAGAGGAGAATGACAAATGCCAGTTCTACTAAAAACCACCTATGGAAGTATCTGTGGTAAACAATGGAGGAACAGAACTGTGTTTGAAAGAGAAGGGTTGTCAATTAGCTGAAATGCCCACATTCTGGATAGCACCAAACATTTTTAGAGAGAGAGATATGTCATTCTCCCCTCCAAATCTGAGAACAGTGTTCTAAGGCTGGATGAATTTTGGATTTATACAAAGTTAGTAACTGAAAAGTAATACTTTGAGCAAAATGGATGTAAAGTTTTTTGTTGGCTAAGGATTCTGTAGAAGTGATGTCTTTCTGCTTTGAAAATTTGGAGTAAGTGTCAGTTCAAGATCTGATCTTGTCTATTGAGCTGAGTGTTATCAAAGGTAAAGAGAGAAGAATCTCAAAAACGTATTCCATCCATATTATCGATTTATCCCATTTCTATAGTTGCTTTGGATGCTGTTCCACAGAACTAGCAAACATCAATTCTCTCTTTATTGTAGGCCTACAATGACATGTGCAACAGCTGGCAAACATCCATTGCAGATCAACTGATAACTCTCTAAACTTGGTTCACTTACTCCTCTTTTATTCTATCTACCTCTATTCTCTGGTAAGGCCTTCTTTATAAGTGTTTCTGAATGCCTGTGACTGTTCTGAAACAGTCACAGATATAAAAGGAAAATTAATTGATTCTTTCTCTCATAACCACTTGCCTAAACACAGTATTAGCATGCTATAAGTTCTGAAATATCATGGAAGTTACATTAAAAGAAATTTAAACATTAGTAATATATCTGAATTTTATGTGATGTTTCAAAAATGTACATTAGGAGATTAATAGATTGATATAGAAGGTGAAGTAATTATATACTGATTGATTAGTCAGTGTATAATTAGTCCCCTTAGTATTGTAGCTATTTAATTAGTCCCCTTAGTATTGTAGCTATTTTGGACATGGACTATTTTGATGTAAACTGTAGCTTTAATAACTCCCCTGGATGGGGGAGAGGGGAGATATATAGTTATATATAGTTATGACAATCACATGTGGGTTACAATCTGACTTTATTTATCCCTGAAACATAGGGAAAGAAGTTATCAGCTACAGATTCAAATCTCACTGTACCATGAATGTTTGTCGATGACATATTTAGGTGATGAATGATTTTGTTAGCAATGTGTGACACACTGCTTACTTGAGGCCTGAAGAGGCTTAAATAAATTATAATGCTTGGTCTTTAGAATAGAATTCCAGATTATCTGATCCTTAGCCCATGGTACAAAATATGCTATAGATTTTTTTATTATTATTCAGGACCTCCATGGAATCACAAAGGCATACAAGCCCCTTAAACTCGTTTACCATTCGTGATCTCACCACCCTATCAGGCAATGCATTTATTGGTCCAACCACCCTCAATACAGAAAAACCGCTTCTCATCTCTTGCTCACCACTTCTGTTAGCATTCAGGAATGTTCCCTTGTCCTTACTCCTTCCCCTTATTCTACCATACAAAAAACTGCCCTACTGTCAATATCCTGTAAGTACTTCTCAACAAATTAAATGTCTCAATCATATCACCTCTCTGTCTTCTATACATCAAACTCTGCATCCTCTCAGTCCACATCCCCTCAAATAACAGTGACCAAATCTGAGCACATAATCTAAATGTGTTCTGACCAGAATTTAATGAAATGGAATCGCCATCTTTTATCTCTGCCCTTTAACTCCTTCTCTGCACTGTAACAATCCTCTGGGTTACATTTACTACCTTTACGATTTGTCCCCTAACATCCTCTGTTTCCTCTAGTACAGTTTCACCAACATTGTATGCAACTTTCCATTGATGTACCCTAAATTTCAAGATCTTATATTTTGTTTCATTAAACTGGTATCTCCATTCATTTTTTTTTTGGTTTGTTTCTCTCACCTGTGAAAGGTTACATACAAACCTATAGTACCTTTTGTATCATGGGTAGGCTTAAGATTTTTTTCTATTTTTATAAATTTTATATACTTTTTTAAAATTTATTTTTTACATAGCCTGGAAACCCTGCTCTAGAGACCAAACATGGAATTTTTCAAGCCACTTTAGACCTCCGATAAGAGATGGTCTCACACTGGGTAATGAAAATCATCTCCTGTCGAAAAATAATCACAAACATCAATGCCCATGGTGGGATTCAAACCCACAACCTGTTGGTTGGAGACCTGGTACACTAACCACTCGGCCAACCTGGCTAGCATATTCAAATTCTTCTGAGCCACATCAGCACTATCACTAATAGCTCTTCCCAGCTTCTCATCATCTGCAAACAACTAAATATCCCCCCCCCTCATGCCATCCACTTACAATGTCATTGATATAAATGTTAAATATCTGACGTCCTAGTATTGAGCTCTGTGGAATTCCACTTGTAACCTTCTGCTTCCATAACACAGCACTCTTATACACAACTGTCCAGTATCTACTAGACAGCCACTCTCCACTCCAATTCACTAAATGATATTTAAATCCATATCTTTATATCTAAATATAAATAAAGATATTTAAATCCATTTTGTGGTGGGGTGCTGCTTATGATAAGTGATGACCTATGTCCTCTAAGAGTGGAGAATTTGGAAGGAAGTGAGACAAATGATTTTGAGAGCGTATGGTGTGAGGTAGAGGTAGGCAGGACGGGATATTTAGTGGGGTGTTGCTACAGACCCAGGAGCACAGAGGATGGGGACCAGGAGATGTTTAGACAGCTAAGTTTGGCAAGTGCAAAAAGAATGATTGTTATGGGAGATTTTAACTTCAGTAGTATAAATTGGAGAGAGGAAGATGCATGTAACAATAGGGGAATGGAATTTCTGGAATTCTTGAGGGACAAATGTCTTAGGCAACATGTAACAGAGGGAACAAGAGGTTCAAAAATTTTGGATTTGGTTATAGCATCAGAAGAGTTGATAATAACTGAGTTGACGTCTCTCCCACCAGTTGGAGAGAGTGACCATATGGTGTTGACTTGGAAAATGAATAGACATGCAGGAGTATCAAAGAGACGGGAACTTATGTGAAATTATAAGGCAGGTGATTATAATAGTCTTAGATGTCAACTTCGGGAAGTTTCATGGAGGGAGGAATTGGAAGGCTGGGATATCACCAGTGCGTGGGAAATTGTGAAAGAATATTTGTTATCAGCAATGGTAAGTTGTATACCACGAGTGAAGAAGAGGACGCAATTTGGAGTGAAGTGGATGACAAACAATATTAAACAGGAATTGCATGCGAAAAAGAGGCTATGGAAGAGATATAAGGAGACAGGTGAAGAGATGCATGAGGAATATAAGACACAGGCCAGAAGAGTGACTCGTGTGGTAAGGAAAGCGAAACTGGAATATGAGAGGAGATTGGCCCTAAGATCCAAAGAAAATCCTAGGGAATTTTTTAGCTATGTGGCCAGTAGGAGGAGAAATGACTGTGGAAGAATGATATTGTGGGATAAAAATGGGAATAGAGTGACTGATGCAGAGGACATAGTGGAATTGTTCAATGAACACTTTATTGGAGTATTTCATCCTAGAGGAGTCAGTTTTAATGCTAGAGGGATAGGACTGGTACGAGGTTTGGAGGTACAGGAGGAGAGTGTGTTTCAGATACTGAGTACTCTGGATGTCAGTAAAGCTGTGGGACTGGATGGTATTTCGCCACGAGTTTTGAGAGAATGTGCTAGGGAATTGACAATACCTTTAACGTGGCTTTTCAATGAAAGTCTGGCTTTGGCAAAGGTGCCCAGGGAATGGAAGGAAGGTAAGATAGTGCCATTGCATAAGGGTGGTAACAGACTGGAAGTGTCTAATTATAGGCCAGTCTGTGAGTCATCAGTAGTTGTTAAGATCTTGGAGAAAGTAGTGAGGGACCGTGTACAGCATTGGGAAGATGAGGGTAATGTTATCTGTGAGAATCAACATGGATTTGTGAAAGGACGCTCTTGTTTTAGCAATATGCTAGCCTTTTATAATAAAGTTACAAGAGCATTAGATGAGGGAAAGGCATATACTGCAATTTTCTTAGACTTGGCGAAGGCATTTGACAGGGTGCCACATGATAAGCTGATATTTAAGTTGCAGCACATGGGTCTGGATGTCAGATTGGTCAACTGGATTCAGGATTGGCTGTCTGATAGGTATCAGAGAGTTGTGTATGGTGGAGCAGTTTCCAGGAGGCAGAGGGTTACAAGTGGGGTCCCACAGGGCTCAGTACTAGGACCTATATTGTTTAACCTTTATATCAATGACATAGCCAGTGGATTACAGGGGGATATTCAGTTGTTTGCGGATGATGCGAAGCTGGGAAGGATTATTAGTAATAGTGCAGATGTGGTAGCCCTGCAAGAGGATTTAAATAAGCTAGATAGATGGGCAAATGAATGGGGGTTTCAGTTTAATGCAGCAAAATGTAAGGTCTTGAGGTTTGGGAAACATCGAAGGTTACAATGCATACTCTATGGGAGGAGTTATACTGGAGGAAGTAGGGGAGACAAGAGATCTGGGGTTGATGATTGATAGAAACCTGAAGTTTAGGGGACATATTGCAAAGGTGGTGAAGGTAACACAGAGGATTGCTGCTATTATGAGAAGGACACTGACCTGCAGAGATAAGAGGGTTATCATTCCGTTGTATAAGTCTCTGATCAGACCACACTTGGACTATTGTTCTCAGATTTGGTCCCCAGGATTTGAAGGGGATAAATTAACTGTGGAAAGGATACAAAGACGGATGACAAAGATGGTTTCAGGACTGTACAAGGATAGTTATGAGGATCGGCTGAGAGAATGTGGACTGCAGAGTTTGGTGGATAGAAGAAGGAGAGGTGATATGATTGAGACTTTTAAACTGTTGAGAGGTGGTTACAGGGTTGACACTGGGGAGTTCTTTCGCTTGGTTGATCAGCGGGAAGGAGTGATGACAAGAGGCCATCCCTGGAAGTTACGAAAGGAAACTGTGAGCAAGAGGGTAAGGAGTGGTTTCTTTGTGTGGAGGGTGGTTGAGCCGTGGAATGCATTGCCTGATGGAGTGGTGGGAGCGAGAACGGTCAGTGGGTTTAAGGAGTGGTATGATAAACTTCGTGTTTCTCAGGGGGAGACCTCTCCTCGATGAGTCTTGACAGACTTTATGTCTTAGAAAGCACCTCCCTCGATGAGTCTTTTGACTCCTTGGAGGCCTGAATAATAATAATAATAATAATAATAATAATAATCTTACAACTTAATTAGCAGCTTATCACATGGTACTCTGGCAAATGGCTTAAAAAAAAAAGAAAAAAAAAGTACATGCTTTTTCTCAGATTACTGGAACAAAAGTGCTCCTAAATAAATCCATTCTGGTTCTCACAGATAACATTATCCTTATCTGGCTACTGCTGCATACAATCTCTCATTAATTTCTCCAAAATCTTAACTACAGAAGAAATACAAATTGGTCTAGAGTTTGACACCTTTACTGTAACCAGACTTTTGCTGAAAAGCCAAGTGAATTGTGCAGTCAGTTTCTTAGCATTCTCTTAAAATGTGGCAAAATCCAGTCTCATTGCCTTATTGACATTCAGAGTACTTAGTATTTGAAACACATTTTCCTCATGCACTTCTAAACCTTTAACCCTCCCTATCCTTCAGTAATAAAACCTTCCAGGATGAACACCCCAATAAAGTAAGCATTAAACAACTCCACTATGTCACCTGCATCTGTCACTTGACTTCAATTTCATCTAACAATGTCACTCTTCCAAAATCATTTCTCCTCATCATCCTGGCTATGTAACAAACAAGGTTCCTAGGATATCTCTTGAATCAAAGGACTGATTTTCTTATCCAGTTTTCTCTGCCTTAGTATGTTAGTCACTTTCCTGGCCTGAGTCTTATATTCCTCATGCAACTGCTCTTTATTCCTCTCTTGATACTTTTTCCATAACCTCTTTTTCATTTGCATTTCCTGTTAGATTTAATTAGTCATCCACTTTACACCAAAGTGTGTTATCTTTTGCACTTTGAGTATACAACTTGCTACTGCTGCTAATGAATATTTCTTCACTAGTTCCTGGGCACTACCAGTGACATCACTCCTTTCTATTTCTTCCATCTGTTGTACTCCTTCAAGCTAATTTCTAAATGAAGTATAGTCACCTGCCTTACAATTTCACATAAATTCCTTTTTCTCTGATATCTTGTCTCCACAGCCTATTCATTCTCCAAGTGAAGAGTACATGGTCACTCTCTCCAACCAAACCAGGAACAAAGATAATACCTCGGTTATAATCATCACTGCAATGGCATATAGTGATGTAAATCATCACTATATGCCACTTCCTCTTCCCAATTTGTACTGCTGTAGTTAAAATTTCCCATACTCACTGCTCATTTTGCACTTGCCAATTCTGTCTAAACATTCTTCTACTCTTCACCTTCTGTTTTCCCTGTCCTATAGTAACACCTAATAAATATCATATCCTACCTACCTCCAGCTCACACCATATGCTCTCAAAATCAGCAGTACTATTTCCTTCCAAATTCATTTTTTTTTATTTCTGATACATATGCCAGGAGTATCAGGAATAAATGAAATGAACTGTTAGCATTAGCACTAGTGTCAGTCTGTATTAAACTCTATTTGACTCTGCAATGTACCATGTAGTTTCCTATCTCCCAAGTGACTATCCCTACAAGAGGCCATCCTTGTTCATCCTCCTGGCAACTCTAGTTTCCCTTCCCTGACACTCTCACTTGTCCAGAGAACAATCATCTCTCCAGACACATTCCTTCCATATTCAATGCAGTCCACATCTCAAATACAATTCTCTTCTATCATCAAATGAACTCCAGGCATCCACATGATCTAAGTCTCTCTTTCGACACATTATTCTTATCATTTCATTCATTACTGCTGATTTTCATCTCGACTCTGCATTATCATATCTAAGAAATATGCTGCCTATCTCCCATCTCACACTTTTCTGCTACATCTTAAATTATTCCTGATGTTCACATTTCTTATTCTGTCTTTCCTTGTTTTTACCGACACTGTCCTTAAAACTTTCATTTCCATTGCTTGTATTCTATTCACTCTTTTTGTTAGTCTCCATGTCTCTGATGCAAATGTCAAAATGGGCAAAAAGTGAGTTTTGTTAAATGGAACCACACTGGCTTAGAATGGACTAGTTACACTGTTAAAAAAAGTTTGATCTAGTCATATCCTCATTATCTTCTGGTCTGTCACTAGAAAATATACTTCCAAGATAGATGTTCTCATTTACTCTTCAAATCTTGCCCATTGAGTCTAACACTTTTTTATGTTTACATTTCTATGATTTAAAACTATGTTCTCACTCTTTCTACTATTAATATGTAATCCATAATTCTGTGTCAAGCTATTCCATTTGTCCACTTTCTTCTGAATGTACCCAAATCCACATAATCTGCAAGCACAGCTGTTTCCTCCTTTCTGGTCATTAACCATATCTTGGACACTATTCATCACCACAATGGACAGCAACAGAGATAGCAAACTTCCTTGTTGCAGTCCATTTTAAGTGGAAATAACTCCAAATTACCAAATTTAATCTTTGCACAGCTCTTAGACTTAACATATATATTCTTTATCATGACTATTTCTTCTTTTTCTATCTTTTCCAAACTTTCTTCCAGACTTTTTCTCCTTGAACCCAATCAAGGGCTTTTTCCAAATCAAGAAATGCCATAAAGAGACTCTTTCCAAATCGACACTGTCTTTCCATCATTTCTATTACAGTAAAAATCAGATCAATAATTGATTGCCCTTTACTAAAACTTAACTGCTCTACTCTATTTTGTCTCTTATTCTTGTTGCCTTTATCCTTTCATATATCTCTGCACAGTGGCACAATAATATTATTCCTTTATAACTACACCTGCTTCTTAAGTCTCCTTTATATATTGGAACAATAATCCGCTTGTCCAATCATCTGGTATTATTATTATTATTGTTCCAGGAAACTCCAAGGAGTCGACAGACTCATCGAGGGAGGCCGTAACATCATGTCAAGAACAACTATTCAACATTCACACAGTATCTATCATACCTTGCCTTGAACTCATTCACGGTCGTAGCACCCACAACAGACTCTGGAAGCTTATTCCACTCATTCACCACTCTCCAAGTAAAGAACCTAGCTCTAACACCCTTGTCAACCCTTGTCAAACACATTGCAATCAACATCTTTTTTTCTCCAGGGTGCTTAAGGGTCAAAGCTGTATAACTGAGAGGAGACCTCCACATAGCCTTTAAAGGAATGCAGAGAACCGACCAGGGCTTCTGACCTAATGTCCAATCCTCATCTCATGGTGCACCCTGTTGGGTATCTATTTGGATACTGAACGGACGAGGATGGGCTGGCAATTTGGGATTTAGCCGACCAGATTGTATTCTTATTGGTTAAACCAAAATAAAAAATGATGGTACAACATGACAAAATTTCATGCCAGCTGGGTTGTTGCCCAGTTAAACAAGGCCCCCCGTTGTTTTCGCCAGAGAACCAGGGCAAACAGCGAAAAGCCAGCTACGGGAACAAATCTGAAAACATACCCCAACTCAACATCACGAGAGTTAAAGATCGGTACTATCAACATAAGAAGCCTGAATGGCAAAGAAATGGAGCTAGCTGAGGAATTAGATAAGTACCAGATGAACATAATAGGGGTGACTGAAACAAAAAAAGACAAAAACTGGTGAGATCTTTCTGAGCAATAAATACAAAATGTTATATTCAGGCAATGACAATCAAGGAAAAGAAGGAGTAGCCGTAGTATTCAACACAAAATACGAGGCTAATCTTCTTGAATGGCAGGCAGTCTCAAGTAGAGTGATGTGGGCAAATATGAGAATGGGAAACTGGACAATAAGACTTATTTGTGCCTATGGTCCCACAGAAGGTTCTACTAAGGTAGAAGTGGAGGAGTTTTTTGAGGCTTTAGAAAAAGCAACTTACACAATGAAAAATGAAAAGTTGGTTCTTGTTGGGGACCAACATTTCTAAATAGCAGAGTAGGAAATGATTGTCAGATATACAAAAATATTTTGGGAAAATTTGGAGAAATGAGCAAAGCTAATAATAATGGCAAATACCCATTAGATTTCTGCTCAGGCCATGGACTGGTTATTACAAACACCATGTTTCAACATAAAAAGGTGCACAAATTTACATGAAGAGAAGAGGCAAGGAATAAGAAAAGTCTCATTGACTATGTTATTGTTGATATTGATGTTTTCTCCTGGTGCAGGACACCAGAGCATACAGAGGATTTGAAATTGGAAGCAATCACTATTTAGTCTTGAGCAGGATAAAATTGAATTTCATATTGAAAAGAATAACATGTAAGAAAGTTTTAAAGCGAATAAAAGTTGAGCAGCTCTCAGATGTAAACTGTAGACTAACATACACAAAGATTATTGAAGAAAAAATGAAAGAGTTTGAGAACAGGGACCAAACCTTGGAGATTCAGTGGCAAGCCTTGAAGAAAACCCTGATTGATTCAGCCAGAGAGGCATGTGGTGAGGTTGTCTGCAAGGATAGAAAAATCAGGAGTCCATGGTGGACACAGGAAGTTAAAGAGGCAATGAAGGAAAAGAAGAAATCATATCAAAAGTTAATGGCAAATATGTCAGCTTTTGCTCTTAGACAATACAGAGACAAATGTAAGAAAGCGAAACACCATGTAAAATTAGCTAAACAAAAGTCATGGGAAGACTTTGGAAAGAACATAGAAAATAAGTATCAAGAAGGTGGTAAGATATTCTGGAGGTTGTTGAAGAAGCTTAGAAATGGAGGAGAGAGTGCTGTAAAAAGAGTTAGAGATGACAAAGGTGACATGAAAACAGGAGAAAAAGATATCCTTGAAGTATGGAGTAATTACTTCGAAAAATTACTACATGATACAAGCAGTGATAGCACAGTGGTAAAAAACACTCAACAGGCATACAGTCAGGAATACATATCCATACTTTAAGTAGAAAAAGCCATCAAAGGCTTGATATGTGGAAAGGCAGCAGGAGTAGATGATATTCGACCAGAAATGCTGAAGTATGGTGGTATAAAAGTCTTATAGTGGTTGCACTGCATAGTTCAGAAAGCCTGGACAGAGGGACGAATTCTCTATGATTGGAATAGAGCTCTAATAGTGCCCATATATAAAAAGGGAAATAAAACTGAATGTGAGAATTACAGAGGTATTTCCCTACTGAGTGTTCCTGGCAAGATCTATGCCAGTATACTTGAGAAACAGTTGAGAAGAATTGTGGAATGAAAGCTCGGTGAACAAGCTGGATTCAAGACAAATAGAGGCTGTCAGGATCATATCTTCACTTTATGACAAACAGTCGAGAAAGCATGGGAATATAACAAAGATCTGTATTTAAGTTTTGTCAATCTGGAAAAAGCATATGACAAGGTGCCAAGAAAGGAGCTATTCAATACGCTACAGTTATATGGTGTCAATGGGGGCATTATATCAAGCAATACTTAGTCTGTATTTGAGTTGTAATTCGGCAGTTAGAATTGAAGGATGTACTGGAAGATGGTTTAATGTTAAATCTGGTGTGAGACAAGGATGTACATTATCCCCTCTGTTATTCATTATCTATATGGATCACATTATGAAGGAATGTGGTATTAAACATGTTATCAGAATTGGAGATGTTAATGTCAGCTCTTTGCTTTCTGCGGACAATGTTATACTTCTGAATAAATCCGCTACTAGTTTGTAAGATTCCCTGACTAAATTGAATAACTGTTGTAATAGATATGGTATGAAGGTCAGCATTAAAAAGACAAAGACAATGAAAATAGGTAGAATTGTTGAAAATGTCAACTGTGTTGTGAACGGGGAACCTGTGGAACAAGTAAAACATTTCAGCTACTTAGGCACGATTTTTAGTGAAGATGGTAAATTAAATATGGAAATAGACAACAGAATCAACAAAGCTGGTATAGTAGGAAGTCAATTGAATAAATTCATATGGAATAAGAGAGAAATTAGTCGGAACACTAAATTAGCTATATACAAGACAGTGTTCAAACCAGTTTTTTTAACTTATGGATCTGAGAGCTGGGTCAGAAGTAAAACACTTGACCAAAGACTAGAGACTGCAAATATGCGAGTCGTGAGAAAGATTAGAGGCATGAACAGATGGCATCAATGGCAATATCAGATTAAAAACGAGGATATTAGGAAAGAACTTGACATTGTCAGCATCCAGGAATGCATTAGCATAGCTAATCTCAGGTGGTATGGTCACTTAAACAGAATGGGTGAGGAAAGATTAGCAAAACAAGTGTTCTCTGCCAGGTTGGCAGGAAAACGACCCAGAGGAAGATCAAGATATAGGTGGATTGATATGGTACAATGTGCCTTAGACGATAGAAATATAAGATCTGATAATGATAATATTGGATTCTTGACAAGTAATAGACTGATTTAGCGAAAAATTGTAGATAGGAAGTTAGTAATGATGTAAATTTTTCATGTAGTACTATTATATCCTGTACACCCCTTGAGGGTACATGTCAGGAATTTGATGATGATCTTTTTTCTCCAGATTAGTCTAAAGATGTCACATAACTATTTCAACCCTCTACCACCAGAGGCTCTAATTAGTACAATGGGCAAATCATCTATCCCAAGGGATTTTCCATCATTCATCCCTAATGCTTCTTCAACCCCGATAGACTTATTTCTTTATTATCCCACCAATGTATTCATTCCAACTGATATTACTAAGGCTTTTGTCTTTATTTAACAGACCTCTGAAATAATGTTGTTACATCATCCCAATCTCTCTTCCAGTTGTGACAAGATTTCCATCTTCATGTATTAAAAAACCTGGCTCCTCATTTCTTCTTCTATTGTTCAGAAGTCCAAATAACATTTTTTATTCCCAATAACATCTGCTTCCAACTTATGTATAAATTCAGTCCAGCTTTTTATCTTTTCCTCTTTAACAATTTTTTTGCACAGCTCTTTTCTGATTATAAATAAGTCTGTTATCATTTGATCTAGTTTTCATAAACCTCTGAAAAGCTCTATTTTTTAATTTGACTTTTTCTTTAATTACACCAGCATGTTTCTTTTGCTTTTCTGCTTCCTTCCACATACCTCTTCTGCTGTTTCTACAATTACATCTGGAAATTTTTCCCATTCCTCATCTACATTTTTTATAGTTAACTCATGGCCTTGGACCTAATCCAAGACTACACTGTCACTATCACTTCATCTGCATTTTCACCTTGCTTAATTATCATAATCACATGCTCTATCATTCCTCCAGGCAAGCACTCCCTCTGGCATTCTCTTTTGCACACCATGCATCACTGAATCTTCATACATCAACTTCTCACTAATCTATTTATTCCTTGCTCACCTACATCAAACCCACATTCTCTCTCGCTCTCTCCCTCCTTGCTCTCACTTATTTGCTTTCCTAGCATCTCCTTCCCTTTCTGCTGAACTATATCAACTTTCTCTCAATTCCTCTCTTTCCCTGGTTCTCTCATTTTCTCCTTCCATCATTCCCATAACTCTTTCTCACACACACACACACACAACTACTCTTATTCACCTCACATCAATTAGTCTTCCATCGCTCCTATTCTCTTCTTTAATGCTTCTCAATTCATTTTTCATACATTCCACTTCTTCCTTGGTACCTCTCTCCAAGCATACCCACACTCAGCATTCATCTACCCAATCACTAAAATCCTGCTACACTTACTTCCTAAGGTTATATCAATCTCCATGTCGCACTCTCCTTCCTCATGATATCTGCATTTCTCTACAGCATTCACTCATTTCTCATACAATGCTACTGAAACGAGGAATACTGATATAGACATCACCCAGCTCTTCACTTTGTCTACAGTCTCACCTAGAAGAGGTTTCTAACTTTTGTAGATAAGAATGATATAAGAAAATAATTCATCCCATCAATATTCAGATGAACTATGATCTAGCTGTATAAGGAATGTTAAGCATCCTTGGAGAGAGAGAGATAAATTCCTGACGTGTTATTATTATTATCCCACAATCCCCATGAAGTCAAAGGCTCATTGCAGGATGTCCTTTCATCATATATACAGCTCATCATACCATGCCTTAAATGCATTCAAATTCTCTGAAGACACCACACTCTCAGGCAATGCATTCCAATCTTTCACAACTCTCCATGCAAAAAATACTGCTTTTCACGCCCTTGTTTATACCCTTCTTATACCTTCCAGGCATGACCTCTTGTTTTTCCCCCATATCTCCCACTATTTTATGAAAAACCTCTTCAACGTTGCATCTCTATCATAACACTCCTCCTCCTACTACTACTATCCACTAGACTGTAAATTGCATCTTCTCAACCTTTCTTCATACTCAACATTCCAGAGACCACAAACTACTTCAGTCATTCACCTCTGGACCATTTTTGATATTTCTTCATTCTTTTGAAAATCAAGTGACTAAATCTGCAGAGAATATGTGGCCTAATCAAGGGCTGATACAATTGTACCAGAATCTCTTTACTTCTACAAGTCAATGTCCTCTGCATCACTGCAAGAATTTGTTGTATTGTCTTAGAAATTTTGGCAACGTGTCCTCTAAATTTCAAATTCTTATCCAACATCACTCCAAGATCTCTTATTTCTTCCACCTCTAACATTATATCTTCACCAAATGTAAATTATACATCTCAGCTGGCCTGGTTGGCCGAGTGGTTAGCGTATCAGCTCTCCAGCCAAAAGGCTGTGGGTTCAAATCCCACACAAGGTCATGGATGTTTGTGATTAGGTTCTAGAGTAGGTGCCCGCCCTCGATGAGTCTTTGGACTCCTTGCAAGTATCACATAATAATAATATTAAAATCTTTGTTTTCCAAATTTTAAAACCTTACAATATGCAACATTGAACTGACAGTTTCACTTACTGTCCATTCATGCAATTTATTCAAGTCTTCTTATAAGGCCATCTACTTGACTGCATTACTCTCCCCAGTTTTGCATCATCTGCAAACAGCTGCATATCACTAGTTAAACCCATCCCAATATCATTAACATACAAACTGAATAACAATGGCTCCAAAACTGACCCCTGGGGCACACCAATAGTGACCTTTCTCTTTCTGGATATTGCGCCCCCATATACAACTTTCTGGTACCTATCAGACAGCCAGTCAATGATTCAACTCAGAAGTCTGTTATCCAATCCCATCTGTTTCAATTTATTTAAGAGTTTGTCCTGTGGCAATCTATCAAAAGCCTTTGTAAAATCTAAGTAGAACACTATATATATGCATCTCCCCCTGTCCAAGGTATATGTCATCTTGTTATAGTACATAAGTAAATTAGTGAAACATGATCTCCCCTTAACAAACCATGCTGATAACCACAGAGAATACTGCTGTTATCAACCCGTTTCTGTATCCTACCTCTCACCAATCTCTCCAGTACCTTCACCACAACTCCACATATACAGACCGGCCTATAATTTAAAGCTACAGCCTTATCGCCACCTTTATGCAGCAGAACAATTTTATCCTCCTTCCACTCCCTTAGAACTTGTGCTGTTGTAAGACTTTTATTAAACAGGCATGCCAATGCTACTACCAATTCCCTGGAACATTCTCTTAAGATGCATGGTGATATGTCATCAAATCCTATCACCTTATTGACATAAAGGTTATTCATTTCTTCAAATACCTCCTGCCCATTCACAATTAAGCCATCCCCTCCACACTTAATTTCCTCATGATTTCACCCTTGTCAGGATGAAACACCATTATAAATTGATCAATTGAATATCTCAACAATGTCTTCTGCAGCAGTTATCATTCTACCACACCCATCCATTAACTTCATCTTACCATGATCATTCTTCCTTCTACTTGCCACATATCTAAAAAAACTCTAGGGTTTTTCTTTGCCTGATTTGCAATTTCTGCTTATACTCTACTTTTGTTTTCCTTACTAACTGAGTCACTTTCCTGGCTTATTCTTTATACTCTTCATGTGACTGATTATTACCATTATTCATCTTGTACTTCCTCCAAAGTACTTTTGTTTTCCAGATTTCATGCTTAAGCTCCACATTCATCCATTTTACACCTACCTTATTCAGCTTTTGGCCTTCAGAATACATTCACACAGTGATGCTGTTATGTATTTCTTTTGTCAGTTCTCATGCAGTTTATTTCCTTACCGTTCAACTCCTCGTTCCATGTTATAGCTCCAAGCTGTCTCCTAAGCTTGTCATTATCACTAGCCTTATATTTCATAAATATCCCTTCCACACAAGAGTCTGCATATGACTTGCCACAACTCAGGTGATTACTTCATGATCACTTTCACCAACTGCAGGAAAGTGTGAAACTCATCTCACAATTACACCCTCTGATGAAATGATCAGATCTAGAACTCTCAATCCTTGCATGCCCCTATACATGCTGCTTGAAATATTAATCTCTCAAGAACTCGAGAAATTCATTTTCCTTATTCCCAAATGGTATCTCTTCATTTCAATCTATACCACCATAATTAAAGTCACCCATAATAATTACCCTTCCTTTGTTCACTAATCCAAGTTGTTTATACATTTCTTCATCACCAACCTCCACATTCTAGGGCTATAGCAACATCCAACTAAATATGTCTTCCTCTCAACCTCCACGTTACACCACACTGCTTCAAAACCATTGCCACTATTTCCTCCTTTCATGTCTATCTTACATGGACTTAATTCCTCTGCTATCATCAGCAGCACCTCCCCCCTCCCATTACAATATCATCTTCATTCAACCCCATTCATTCATCCATAATACCACTGTTGTCAGCCAAATTCTGGAACCTGGTTCTCAATAACTTCTCAACTACCAATCATATGTTTGGTTTAATCCTTTATGCAAGTGTAAACAAACAAAGTTTGCACCTGAAGTATTTTCAGGACTGGGGAAACTCATTGCAAAGGTGGTATAAGTTCTCATCACTTATCTTAGTATCCCATAATGCAAAGCACATCTCCTTGCAGGCATGTATAATGCTATGCATTAAGGGAAGGATTTCCTTAATGCATAGCATTATACATGCCTGCATACTACCCAGACCGGTTTCAACCTTTATTGAGGTCTCATCAGTGGGAGCCAGACCCAGAGGTGGTGATACTAAGATGGAAGTAATGGAGAAGTCATATTTCCATATGCCAGTTGCCAAAAGGTCTCACACATTATTATTAAAATTCTCTGGATTAGAGATAAGTTGATGGAAGTTTTTTCACTTGGCTATGCTACCAATTATATATTTGATTTAATCCTTTATCCAAGTGTAAGCAAACAAAGTTTGTGCCCGAAGTATTTTCAGGACTGGGGCAACTTGTGGGAGTTCTCATCACTAAGGCAAGTGATGACAACTTTATTGAGGTCTCATCAGTGGGAGCCAGACCCAGAGGTGGTGATACTCTGGGTGATACTTATTGCTAAGGCAAGTGATGAGAACTTATACCATCTTTGCCATGAGTTGTCCCAGGCCTGAAAATACTTCAGGCATAAACTTTGTTTGCTTACACTTGGATAAAGGATTAAACTAAATATATACAGGGTGTTCGGGATAAATTTGACAGTTTCGTAAGGAAAAAGAAAATCTTCTTTGTATCTATTAAATTTAATGAATTGACAAAAAAACATTACAGGCAGAGTTAATTACAATACTATCAACAAGATTTACTCAAAATAACCACCATTAGCATCGATCACAGCTTCAATTCTGCTTCGGAACCTCGAACAAGCTGATGCTACAGTCTCCCTGGGAAGGGCCGCAAAAACTGTTTTAATTTTATCCATTAACTGGGCTTTTGTATTACTGGAAGTGCGATTGGTGTCTTTTTCAACTGCGCCCCATACAAAATAATCCATGGGGTTAAGGTCTGGGGAGTTTGGAGGCCAAACATTTGGACTGGTGAAGTCGTAGAAATTTTCAGACAACCATTTTTGACTTTTCCCAGAGGTGTGGCAAGGGGCCGAATCCTGCTGCCATACATACGGCCTACCATTGCCTACCCTTGTTATCCAGGGCTTGACTACAGTTAGCAACTCCACGAACAAAGCCCGAATTCCAATGCCAGGGTTCTTCAACACCTGTTCCTGCAGATTTGCGAGGAATTCTGCTGTACGAACGCAATCAGATCGTCTGCTAGGGATCTTTCTTCTTGCTACATCCTCGTAGTCACCATTGCAAGTCTCTAGTTCATGCCTGATTGTTTTTACTGTATTCAGTGAGCATTGGGCAGCAGTCATAATATCCTTATTTTGATGGCGGGCACGAATCATCATGATACAAGTTATTCTCTTCCATGATTCAGGTGGGTTCCAGCTATCCATCCTTTCTGACATCTTGTATGTGAATGAAGAAGGGTCCAAACTTTTAAATGAAGAGAAGTGTGTGTTAATACATGTAACTTACGGAAAAATATAATTAATTATAAATATGTCAAATTTATCCCGAACACCCTGTAATTGGTAGCATAGCCAAATGAAAAACTTCCATCAACTTATCTCTAATCCAGAGAATTTTAATAATAAGGTGTGACACCTTTTGGCAACTGGCATATGGAAATATTGACCAGAAAGTTACATTAGCAGTTTTGGAATCCTATGGAATTGATAAAAAAACTAATAGTTATATTAAAAGATATTTATCAGAATGCAGTTGTAGCAGTTAGAATAGGTGATGATTTGAAGAAATGGTTTAGAACAAGCAGAGGTACTAGACAGGGGGGACCCAATATTACCAAGCATTTTCATCGCACATTTAGAAAGAGCAATGGACAAACTGAAGGAAGATGCAAAAGGAATATCTGCATACGGAATGAGAATTTAATCTGAGATTTGCAGATGACATTGTTATTGTTGAAGAAGACGAAAGAGAGCCACAAAAAACACTGAACCTGTTAAATGAGGAAGGGAAGAGATTTGGACCTGTTATGAACTTGGAAAAAACAAAGACAATGGTATTTGGTGAGAAGAACATGAAACAAAAGATACAAGTGGATGGAATTGATATAGAAAATGTAGAACAACTCACATATTTGGAGAAGTAAAATGAGGTATGATTTGGACTGTAAAAAAGAAATAAAGATCAGGATTGCAAATGGAAGAACAGAACAAATATGAAGGCCATGGATAACATCTGGAAAAGTAAAGTAATCAGCCTGCAAACAAAACTAAAAGTACTGGAAACATGCTTCTTTAGCAGCGTACTGTATGGATCTGAGACATGGATAATAAATAAGTAATCAAGAAAAAAGAATTTTGGCATTTGAAAGAACTTGCTACAGGAAGATTTTAAGAATAGAATGGGTAGAGAAAATCATAAATGAAGAGCTCTATCAGAAGATACAGCCAAAAGAGAAAAACTAATGCAGAAGATTATAAAAAAGAAGCTGCAATTATTTGGACACATCTGTAGAATGAGTGAGGACCGGAAGATAAAGACATTTATGTTTGGTATTTTGGATGGTTTAAACAGAAGAGGTAGACCATACAGAGAATGGATAGACAATATAAAGGACTGGTGTGGAATGGATGTACAGAAACTGCGACACTGTGCACTGGACAAAGAAAGGTGGAAGAAGTGAAGACGGCATTGGAGACCAACAGACAGTGAGCCCATGGTTCGTGATGATATGGAAATATGACTTCTCCATTACTTCCATCTTAGTATCACCACCTCTGGGTCTGGCTCCCACTGATGAGACCTCAATAAAGGTCAAAACCGGTCTGGGTATGAGAACTTATACCACCTTTGCCACGAGTTGAGGCAGTCCAGAAAATACTTCAGGCGCAAACTTTGTTTGCATACACTTAGATAAAGAATTAAACCAAATATATAATTGGTAGCATAGCCAAGTGAAAAAACTTCCGTCAACAAACCTCTCAACTACAAGACATGACACAGAGATTGTCCTATCATTTGATGCTGGAATTCTTGTCTCCTCCCTTATGAAGTGGTACAATCTTGCCTTCCTTCCATTCCTTTGGAACTTAACCAAATGCAAGACTCATATTAAACAAATATGCCAAGGCAGATGTAAACTCTGGCACATTCCTTCAAATTACACGGTGATATATCATTAAGTCCCACAGTCTTATTAATATCTAGTTTACTCAATTCCACATTATTATTAATTTGCTGTTGTCCCCTCTGATCACCTTCTTGTTAACTTACAGTCAGGTTGCCTCCTGATCATCTACTACTCTCAAACTCTCCATGAGTTTGAGAGCAGTAGATGATTAGATTGATGTCACATTCACAAGGGTGGAAGACATTTATGAAGTGCTCATGAATACCATTCTTTCCAATTAATTCATTCTACCATAATCATTGTTTGTTTGTTTTTTGCTGGCTACATATCGTAAGAACTCCCTAGGTTTTTTTTTTTTCGGCTTCATTATCTAACTGCTGCTCATACTGCACTTTTGTTACTTTTACCAACTTAGTCACCATCCTTGCCCATTCTTTATACTCCTCATGGAATTGATTATTACCACTCATCTTATGTTACATCCAAAATGCCTTCTTTCTCTGTATTGCAAGCTTAATCTCTTCATTCATCCATTTCTCATGTAAATTATTTACCCTCCTGACTTTGGAATACATTTAGACATTGCTTCTATTAGATAGTTCTTAAATATCATCCAAGTTTCCCTTTCTGCCTAACTTCTCATTCCATGCTACACTTGCAAGATGTCTCCTGAGCTTCTCATATCCTTGTAGTTCCAAATATATCCTTTCTTCACAGAAGCCCTTACATGGCTGGCAACAACCCAGGTAATCCTGGTCACTCTCACCAACTGGAGAGAGATTTGATACCTCATTTATAATGACATCGTCTGGTGAGATGATCAAATCCAAAACCCTCAATCCTCGAATGCCCTCTGCTACATACTGTCTGGGGTAGTTGTCCTGCATCATCTCACCATCTCATCATCATCCCAATCTATATTGCCATAATTAAAATCACCCACAATGATCACCCTTTTCCTCCTATTTGCTTGGCTAATTTGCTTATGTATTTCATGATCAGTACTCTCCACACACACATTGCCAGGTCTATAACAATATCTGGCTAAGTTTTCATTCCATTCACTTCTACCATGCTGGCTGAAAACCACTGTCACTATTTTCCCTTGCATCTTCACCTCATTTGGCCATAATTCCTTTTCTATCATCAACAGCACTCCACCTCCCTCTTTACCCTTTTTATATTCACAAAAAACATTGTACTCTTCCATCTCTATTCTTATCAGGATGTCATCCTCATCCAACGTCGCACTTATTTCACCAATTTTTCGGTGAACAATCTCAATCAATGCAACCATTTCATTTCCCTTGTTTCTGATACTTCTAGCATTCATATGAAGATATAACAGTTGATTTCTGAATCTATAACCAGTTTCACTGGTACTGCTTATATGATGTGGATTCTCTATGGCTTCTCCTCTCTCATTACCCATCACAGTACTCCCTTCAAACCCAACTGTTTCCGCCCCCCACCTTATATCCTTGGCCATCTCATTCCTGACTTGTCTACTCACTTTCTCTTTGAGCACTGAATTTTTCGCACTGTGTTCTCCTGTCCACTGCGAGTCCCTTCTCCTTTTCCCTGTTTGTTCTCCACACTTGTTCTCTCATTCTCTACAATTGCCTGCTACCCACTTCTTCATCCATATGCACCACTTCAATTCTTCCTTACTCTTCTGCTCTTCCTTCTTATTTGCTCAGATCCATTCTCTGAACTTATTACTCTCTCCCTTCCAGCAGCAGTCACTCCAAATAACTCACAACAGAACCATTCAAATGCAGTCCATCAGTTTTATACATCAGTTCAATTATTCTGTCAAACTTCACACATTTCTGCTAACATATTCATAATCCTTGCTCTCCACTTCATCTCATCACTGTCATACCTGGGCAACACACTGACTACCTTTCCTATCATGCTATTATTTTTTATCCTTCTCAACAACTTCCTGATATCCAGTCTTACATTCTCTTTGTTGACAGTCAAGTCATTTTTATTTGTTCCCACTATCAACTCTTTGCTCACTTACTCCTCATATTCAATCTCAATACCTCAATCTTCATTTTATTTTATTTAATATTCATTTTATCTCCCAGAAAACAAGCCTTGTGCATCTTTTCATTCACCACACCTCTAATAATCAAATCACCAGCTCACAATTTTGACAGTGGATATGAATCAGTCAGTATCATCTTAGAAAGTAATTGTCATTAGGTACAAGTCAGTTATAGATCAGCAGTGATGACAAAACCAATTCTGATGTTTATTTTGACTCTCAGTTTGATACAGAGATAAAGTATATGCTAATAAAACTTCAACATGCATAGTGCTAAGATTAATCAATTTACATGAATGTTAGACATTTTAATGCTTCTATCTGGGCAAAAAAAAAAAAAAAGCATGGAGTCAGATCTCCAATCCACAATATATAGATGTGCAAGTACTAATATAATGATCATTCAGAATATTTTAAGTACAAAAATTAAGATTACCTGATGTATCAAAAAAATATTGAACCACTGAAGAAATACCTTTTGGAGCCACATATCTTAGTGAATGTGAGTTTTTTGTACCTTCTATTTTTTCTGAACAAGGGACCAGCATTTGACCTTCAATTAATTTATCATAAAACCTAGAAAAATCAATTTATTAAAACAATATATGAGACATGTAAATCCATACATTCTATGAATCACTACTTCCATTTGACAGGGTCCAAAGTTAATTATTCAACTACTCAAGATGAGCTATTAAGCCCAATATTATTCTAAATGCTTGGTATGTTTCAATATTATTATTATTCAGGCCCCCATGGAGTCAAAAGATTCATCATGGGAGGTCCTTCCTAGGCAACACAGTCTATCATACCACTACTTGAACTCATTGGCCATTCTTGCTCTCACCACTCTATCAGGCAAAGCATTCCACGGCTCAACCACCCTCCATACAAAGAAACCACTCCTCACCCTCTTGCTCACAGCTTCCTTTCATAACTCCCAGGGATGGCCCCTTGTCATTGTTCCTTCCCACTGTTCCACCAAGCAAAAGAACTCCCCAGTGTCAACCCTGTAACTACCGCTCAACAGCTTAAAAGTCTCAATCATATCACCTCTCCTTCTTCTATCAACCAAACTCTGCAGTCTACATTCCCTCAGCCGATCCTCATAACTAACATTGTACAGTCCTGATACTATCTTTGTTATCTGCCTCTGTACCTTTTCCACATGAGTTTTAATTGCATTTATTTATTTTATTTATTTATTTATTTTTTTTTTTTAATATCAAACCCACACATGAGAGGTTGCAATAAGGTTGCAATATCTATTGCACACCAGTGCTGTGAGTGTGTGGGCAAGTGATATGATCATGAGGAAAGAAGGAACCTGACTATATTTAAGTTAAGAGATATTATATCCCATATTGTTTCTTAACTGAATATAGAAACTATATAAAGTTCGGCGATTCCAAGCGTAAGCAAATACCTGGATAGAGCAGCAACTGACCCTTGAAAGTAGTGCAAGCTGAGGCAACTCATACAATGGGTGGAGCAAGCTCCGATCACTATTCTTGATATTTACCCATAATGTGAACTTAACTCCTAGGAGCTGTATTATTGTTCAACATTATGAGAGAAGGTCACTACCCAGACCAGTTTTGACCTTTTTTGAGGTCTCATCAGTAAGTAGGTAGACCAAGTTAATACCAAGTTTGTAGCGAACAGAACTTACATCCCTTCTATGAGAAGAGGTGTCCTATTACATTACTAATTATAATGAAGAGCCAAAGGCTTCAATTCGGCGACATGAACTTATTTAAGTTAAGGGATATTATATCCCATATTGTTTCTTAGCCGAATAAGAAACTCAAAGAGTTCCATGCTGAATATAGAAACTGTATAAAGTTCGGCGATTCCAAACGTAAGTAAATACCTGGATAGAGCAGCAACTGACCCTTGAAGGTAGTGCAAGCTGAGGCAACTCATACAAAGGATGGAGCAAGCTCTGATCACTATTTTTGATATTTACCCATAATGTGAACTTAACTCCTAGGAGCTATATTATTGTTCAACATTATGAGAGAAGGTCACTACCCAGACCGGTTTCGACCTTTTTTGAGGTCTCATCAGTGAGTAGGTAGACCAAGTTAATACCAAGTTTGTAGCGAACAGAACTTACATCCCTTCTATCAGAAGGAATGGTCTACCTATTCACTGATGAGACCTCAAAAAAGGTCGAAACCGGTCTGGGTAGTGACCTTCTCTCATAATGTTGAACAATAATACAGCTCCTGGGAGTTAAGTTCACATTATGGGTAAATATCAAGAATAGTGATCGGAGCTTGCTCCACCCTTTGTATGAGTTGCCTCAGCTTGCACTACCTTCAAGGGTCAGTTGCTGCTTTATCCAGGTATTTGCTTACACTTGGAATCGCCGAACTTTATATAGTTTCTATATTCGGCATGAAACTCTTTGAGTTTCTTATTCGGCTAAGAAACAATATGGGATATAATATCCCTTAACTTAAATAAGTTCATGTTGCCGAATTGAAGCCTTTGGCTCCTCATTATAATTAGAACCTGACTATGTTTTTTGAATGAATGAAGGTTGAAGTACTAAGGAAAAACTGTGTGAGGAAGACTGTTCCAAAGCACAGAGACAGATGAAATGAAAAATGGAGGACAAGAAGTTGAACAATACCATTTGGATGTATTGTGACACATATAATTTGGCTGGAATGTCTTATATTTAAATTCCATTTCAGAAGTAGAAAACATTTAGATGTTTTTCAACTGAAGGTGAGTTAGTTATGTTTTAACATCCAGAAACTCAATTTCCTCTTTTCTGTTAAGAGCAAGATTGACTGGAAAAGAACCAGTTCCTTGCATCATACTAAAACTTGGTATGAACACAAATTTAAGGAAGTCTGTAAAATGTTTATCAACCATCCTAATCTAAAAAATAATGATGGCCTAAAAATTTCAAGAATATGGATGACACACAAATCAACCCACCTAACTTCTGTTTGAAGTTCACCAACAATCCTTCACTTCAAGACTCTAGAAATTTTAGTTCTTATTTCACATATTGCTCACAACTAATATTGTTTCATTTTTAATTATATGTTAGTGATCTTTAGCCAAACAGATAAACAGGAGACAGCTTTGTTATAGTAATTTTTTTTCCGCCAGAGATCAGGCGTAATGTTAAGGGTTGCCCAAAGTAGATAATTTAGCATAGTATGAATACTGTAATATAGCTTGTCTCTTTGTACATACATGTGTACTCGATGATGACTATAATATGAAAGTCAAAACATCGGGTAATTGTTTTGGTTTATATCAAATTTAATATGTTACTCTACCAAGGCAGTTGTCTCCATAATTTTATTATAATGAATGCAGATGACTATGCAACTGTGAAAGAAAGATATATGTGTGTCTTATGTCCATCTTATTTATTTTGAATCTTTTTTTTACTTTATGAATGAATAAGATAGATGACAAATAAATAAAAATCTTCAACATTTCATGATGTACATGTAGAAATGCAACAAAAAGAAAAAAGAAGAACCAAGAGGAAACTAAGACCAGGAAATTAATATAAGTGAAACTGGAATTTTAATATCATTAAAAGGAAACCATACAAAATCAAAAATAATATGAATGACAAGTTTTGATAGACAATAACTAGTGACTTCTTCAGAACCTAAGTATTGTTATACATAACGAAAAGAATATATTATTTCTAAGAGAGAGAGAGAGCCCTCCAGGAAGTCAGGGACTCATCAAGGGAGGCCACATACTATATGCATCGGCTGTCATATTTGTTCTTGAATTCATTCACACTGCTAGTACACACAACATCCAATGGTAATCCATTCCAATCATGCACCACTCTACAAAAGAAAAATCTAGATTTTGCTGCTTTCTTGATGGCATTCATTCTCAGCTTCCAGGGATGCTCTCGTCCTTTTCCCACCCTCCATAAAATGAAAAATTCCATCAACTGAAAATCCTGTATGACTCATAAGTCTCAATCATATCACCCCTCTTTTTCCTGTTTTCTAGTGTCTGCAGTCTACTAATTCTCAATCTATCTTCATATTCCACAATCCTGATATAATTTTTAACACTCTCCTTTGCACTGTCTTGACCATATCAGAATCACCATGGCAACCAGGAGACCAAACGTGTGCACAATAGCCCAAGTGAGGTCTCCTATCAAGGACTAGTAGAGAGGCAAAATGATATCCTTATTATTATCATCATCCTAAGAACCCCAATGGAGTCACACACACACACACACACACACACACACACAGCTCATCATACCGCACCTTAAACACATTCAAATTCTCTGTAGACATCATGCTCTCAGGCAATGCATTCAAATCATTCACAACTCTCCATGCAAAGAACCTGCTTCTCACTCCCTTGCTGATACAGTCCTTATACAGCTTCCAGAGATCAGGGATAACCTCTTCACATGTCAAAGTTCGTTTCAGCCTTGCAATTATCCTCTGAGTTGTATTTGTAATCTTTTATACATGGCCTTCAACTTACTATCTACTAACACTCCAACATCTCTAGCTTGATCAATGTCTTCTAGCATAATCCTACTAATATAATATGACACTGGATATCTAATCACACCAAAGTGCATGACTTCACATTTACTGACATTGAACTGGCATCCATTTTCTCATGCCTACAATTCCAGCCTATTCAAATCATTCTGCAAGTACTGCATATCAGCAGCATTCCTGATTACCCTTCTATCTTTGTATCATAAGCAAATAGTTGTATGTTGCCTGTCAAATCCTTCCCAATATCATTAATGTACAGATTGAATAACTAGTGGACAGCAATGTTCATTGTGGCACCACTGGTTACCTAAAATCTTGCAGACTCACATCCCCATATATCACTTTTTGATATCTGTCACTCAGCTATCCTCTTATCCACACTAATATCGTATAATCCAAACTCATATTCTCCAATTTATGCAGCAGTCTACCATTCTGTATTCTGTCAAAAGCCTTAGCAAAATATAAAAGTATCATGGTGTATCCATTCCCCTTGTCTAGTTCAATGGTAACATTATTACAGAATGTGAGAAAGTTGCTAAAACATGACCTTCCCTTAGTAAACTCATACTGTTCATTGCAAAGTAGAGATTCATTATCAACCCATTTCTGAATGCAAGCCCTAACCAATTTTTCCAAAATCTGCACCACCACTCCTAAGATACTGCTTGGTCGATAGTTCGATACATTGGTCTTTGCACCACTCATGTGCAATGGGATTACCATACATTCTTTTCATTCCTGTGGAATCTTCCCTGTTCTGAGACTCATATTATATAGCCTGGTCAAAGGAATAACCAGTTCAGCTGAACACTCTTTTAGCACCTGTGCTAATATCCCATCAGTCCCTATTGCTGAATTCTTATTCGGTTTATGCAACAGCTTTAATACGTCATCCTGATACATTAGTTTCTTCATCCAGTGAGGATGAAGAAACCTCTTCTGCATCTTACAGCATGAGAAACAGCTGTCAGTTAGTGTACATATTTAGGTCACTGCTGTTCAGCAGGAGATTATTTGTTGATTTTCAAGGAAAAAAGAGCAGATGGCATATCCAGAAAAATGGTCTACCTCAGAGAAGTGTGCTATCTCCCCCTCCTCTTCAATATATATGCTAATGACCAACCTATAAACCCACAGTCAAGAAAAGAACCTTCTTATATGCAGATGACCTGGCAATAGCTTATCAAGCAAAATCCTTTGATGACATTGAGAAGCAGCTCACACAAGAGTTAGAAACCCTTACAGTTTCTATAAGGAAAACCAACTGAAACCAAATCACAGTAAAACCCAAATGTGTCTTTTCCATCTCAATAATAAGGGAGGTGAGGAGAGATTTGAATATAGAATGGAATGGTGTGAAACTGGTCAATTATCCAAATCCAACTTACCTAGGTGTTACACTAGATAGGACCTTAAATTATAAGTGACACATAGAGAAGACAGCGGCTAAAATTCAAACATGCAATAATATTCTGCCCAGATTAACATCATCTCAGTGGGGTGCAAATCCACAAGTACTATGCACCTCTGAACTGGCACTCTGCTTTTTGACAGCTGACTTTGGGAAAGATTATCACATATCAAAATTATTGATAAGGTTCTTAATGAAACATGTCGGCACATTACCGATTGCTTCAAGTCAACAGAAATTGACCACCTATACTCAACTGCCTGGTATTGCACCTCCTCACATCAGAAGGACTACACAGAGTAGATATGAGCGGAAACAACAACTAAATGATGAACAGCATCCTTTGCTGCAGTACATAACAGGCTAAGATCAAGGAAAAGTTTTATTCACTCAGTGGAATTGTTGGTTGATTCCATAAAAGCTACACGGTCAACAATGTGACAAGAACAATCTCCAGAGGCTCTGAACTTAAATGAATCTCTTCCTTCCGGCTTACATCTTGACTGACAAAGATGGAAGACATTGAATACACTTCGTTCCAGAATGGGCAGATCAAAGCAGAATATGGCCAGATGGGGGCTACACAGACAATAACAGCTGCTCATGTGGTGAAACACAAACCATGGATCATCTTCTGCAATGATGCTTAATAGACATTAATAATATATGTATTGGAGAAGATTTAATGCAGTGTAATGAAACAACTTTAAAGTATATTAGTCACTGGATGAGTGAAATTTGACATTTTATGTTTTTGTTTAATATTTTATGCAAGTGGCATTTTTATCTTTAAATGTATGCTTTTAATCATTTATATGTATGCTGTTACATTTTCTGTACTTCGCACACAAAATAAATAAATAAAATGCAGTGAAGAAGTAGCAGTGAGCTCATTAGCTTAAAAGCTATCAATCTTAAAATTTTCTTAAAAGCTATCAGATTGATAGCTTTTAAGAAAATGAGCACTCCGTTGAACAACCTCTTCTGCATCTGCCACCCTCATGCATTCGGCATTTAGAAGAGTTATACTTTCATATTCATTCTTTCTTTTAATTGCAACATATCAATATGCTTGGTGAGGATATATTGTTGGAGGTGGAAGAAATAAGAGATCTGAGGGTGATAGCGGATAAGGATCTGAAATTTAGGGGACACATAGCCAAAATTGTGAAGACAACACAAAGGCTTCTGGGAATGATGCAAAGGACACTGACTTGTAGAAGTAGGGAAATTCTTGTTCCGTTGTATAATGCTTTGAATAGGTTGCTCATGGACTATTGTGCCCAGATTTGGTCACCTGGTTTTCAGAAGGATGAAGAGATTTTGGAAAGGGTCCAAAGGCGACTGACTAAGGTAGTTTCTGACCTCTGGAATGCCGAATATGAGGAAAGATTGAGAAGATGTAATATGCAGAGTCTGGTGGACAGGAGGAAGAGGGGAGATATGATAGAGACCTACAAGTCGGTAAAGAGTTGTTATAGGATCAATGCTGAAGAAGTTCTACAGAAAATAGTGGGAGAACCAAAGGGTCATCCCTGGAAACTGTATAAAGAGGGTGTGAGTAGGGGAGTGAGAGGCAGGTTTTTTTCATGCAGAGTTGTAAATAATTGGAATGTCTTGCCTGAGAGTGTGGTGTCTGCAAGGAGTTTGAATGTGTTCAAGGCACGGTATGATGAGCTATGTGTGTGTGTGTGATAAAAAGGCCTCCCAGATGAGCCTCGACTCCATGAGGTCTTGGGGTAATAATAATAATATAATTCTTGTGGGTTGAAGATCCAGTTTCTTTTCATACTCAGACTTAGCTTTCCGTAACAGCTGTGACTCTTCTAGCATGCTGCTTATAATTTTCATAATGGACATCATCCTTATGTACACAGTATTCCTTTGACAGCATCCTTTTCTTATGAATCTCTTGCTTAATAAGATTACACATCCATATGACTTTTCGAACTCTCAAGACACATTCTGATATTGCATCATTTAAGTATTTTTTAAATTCTTCCCATGTACTGTCGATATTCTTCCCATTCAGCTACTGATCCCATTCTACTGAACTCAGTATACTCTTCAGTTGGTCATAATTCAGCATGTAACCTTTTCTGAATGGAACATTCATAAACTTAGTCACTTCCCAAGTAGTACTGCATTATCACTGTCACCAACCATAGTCAGAATAGTTACATCTTTAACTGAAACAACCTCCAACACTATAATCAAATATAACGCTCTGTGACCTCAAGTTCCTTCTGCCACATGCTGCTTGAGGAAGTTGTCTCACAACAGCTCAATAAATTCATTTTCATTCTTCTTATTATTATTTAAGGCATCTCTATGGGGTCTGGAAACTCATCATGGGAGACCCAAATCAACAATCATACACTAATCCTATCATATCTCTCCTTAAATCCGTTTGTCAGGGATTTAAGGAGAGATATGATAGGATTCCAATTCTGGCAATCCATTCCACTCACTTGCTTACCACTCGCCATATAAAAAATCTGGTCAGCACACCCCTACTAACCACACTCCTGCATAACTTCCACAGATGGTCCTCAGTTCTCTAACTATTTGTCATATATTCAAAATTTCATTTGCATCAATTCTATAAAACCCATTTAATATCTTAAAAGTTTCTATATGTCCTATCAACTAAACTTTTTAATCCACAAACACTCAAGCTATACTTGTAGGGAGTATTCCACAGACCTATCACCATCTTGGTCACTTGTCTCTGGTTTCGGAATCTTTTCGACCACCTCCTGGTCCCCAAGAAACCCAGGTGACCAGGAGGTGCTCATAGTAGTCAAGATATGGCTGAATCATAGCGTTATAAAGAGGGATAATAACTTCCTTATCTTTACTTGTTAGCATGCTTTTCAACAACCAAGCAATTGATTGAGCGATTTTACCAACTTTTGCAACATGCCCTTTGAATTTTAACTCTTTATTCACCATTATCCCCAAGTCCCTAGTCTCATCAATTTCCTGCAAACTAACAGGAAGTTGCATATGATACACCATATGCAACCTTTTCAATCCGTAGTGCATAACCTGACATTTTGCAACATTAAATTGACAATGCCAATTTATTTAACTCATCCTGCAAGATATCTACATCACCTTTATCAACTATTGTTCTCCCCAGTTTTGTATTATCAGCAAACAGCTGAATATCTGCTCTTAAATCTTTCCCTATGTCAGATATACAAATTAAAGAGTAGTGGCCCTAGTACTGAACTCTGAGGTACTCAGATTTCAGTACTAGGTACTTTTCAGGTACCTAGTAAGTACCTCAATGGTGTGTGTCAGTCAACCCCCAATCCAAGGTACTAGCCTCATATCCATTCCCATTCTCTCCAATTTTTGTAATAGTTTTCCATGTGGTATTCTATCAAATATCTTGGAAAAGTCAAGCAGTATCATAGTATAGCCGCCATTACCTTTATTTATTCTGCTGTCACTTCATTATAAAATGTAAATAAGTTACTAAGACAGGACCTACCCTTTATAAAGCCATGCTGTCCACTATAGAGTATCACATCCCTATCCACCCTGTTGTATTTTACCTTTCACCAACTTTTCCAATACTTTAACAACCACTCCTGATATATTAATTGGTCTGTAGTTTGCTAACTCTGACTTGGAGCCACCTTTATGCAATGGTAATTCTCTTGCACATTCATGTAGTGCATGGTATGATATATGCCATACAGTTTCACTGCTGTGTTCACATTCATATTTTTTAATATTCTGAACACCTCCTGTTCATCTACTTCAATATTAATATGCATCTTTGTAACATCAGCAACTGTAAAATCACCACCTGGATGATACATCTTTGTAAAATGATCACTTAGCAACTCAACTATTTTGTTTGGTTTAGTCACCTTCCTACCATAAGCATTTTAAAGTCATTCTACCATAGTCATTTTTCCTCTTACTTGCTACATAATGAAAACACTCTTTTGGGTTTACTTTGACCTGTTTGGCTAATTCTCTCTCACACAGTCTGATTTGGCCTTCCTTACCATACTAGTCACCCTTCTTGCTTGCACTTTGTATTGCTCATGAGTATGCTGATCATTTGTTTTCTTTATATTTCCTCTGCAATAATTTCTTGTTTTGCAGCTCTTGCTTTATATCCCTACTCATCCACTTAATTCCAACTTGATTTATCCTCCTGACCTTGGGTACGCATACTGCTACCTTCAAGCAATCTCTGACAACTTGCCATGCACTACTGACCTTCTTTCCTTGTAAGTTCTCAAGCCATAACACTGTTCCAAGATGACTCCTGAGTCTCATAATCACCAGCCTCATCTGAGCAGATGGAGTTCTGCCCAGAACAAAACTGCATGGTCACTCTCTCCCAACTGGAGGCAGAGTGTCTACCTTGGTTATGGATACATCTTCTGATACTATTATCAGATCCAACACCTTCAAACCCTTTGTCTGCTCTATAACATGTTATAGAGCAGACAAGTGAATTGGTTGCTAGTGATGCATTTCTTCATCACTAGCAACCAATTCACTAGGTCTGTAATAATATCCCACTATGTAATTGATCATGTTAGATTCTGCCTCACACCAGATGGCTTCAAACTCAGTCACATAAAATACTGTTATTAGTACAACAATCTTCTTGTTATACTAATAACAGTATTTTACGTGACTTGTCTCACCGCTAACTGGATTCAAGTCATCTGATATCATTAACAGCACACTCCTTCCTCTCCTATCCTTCTTCAAAATAAAAATATTGTACCCTTTGCATCCAATACCAGTTAGTATGTCTGATTCTGATAGCCAGGTCTCACTAATGTCTACAATCTGAGGTCCCAACATACTGACCAAGGCAACAAACTCTACCCCTTTGTTTCTGATATTTCTATCTTCGTGTACAAACATAGTTATCTACCTGCATGTTATTTTATATACCCTTGTCTTCAGTCTGCATCACAGTTGAAAAACTGTGCAGATCTCTATTCTTCTCTTATAGTAAGACATATTTGCACACATTTGATGGGTCTGAACCAGATAAACACAAAGTTGAAATGAAATTGTTCTCTCCTTGTAATCATTTCCATGATGCCCATTCCCATCATTAGGACAATTATAAAACATTGTTGCACTTACATTCTTATTCTCACATTCTTCCCATTATAATTTAGTTTTCCTGACTCTCTGTGTCAGGTCTCATACCAGTTATTAGTTTTTCAAGACTCCTGATACCAAACACATTCAGGTATAGGCCATCCTTCTTATACAAATCTAATCTTCCCTCAAACTTAATCCACACATCCAAAAACTCATACCCATTTCATCTACACAGCCTATGCATTGAATCATTTGCCATCATAGCAAGGTAATATATTTACTCTTTTCACTTTCTCGCTCTTCATCGCCTTTTCCAACAAGTCTTCTCTCATACTAAACTTATTGCTAGTTAAATCTTAATACCTACTACAATTATGATCTTGTTTACTTTTCTTTTCTGTTTTTGAATTGCTTGCATTATATTTTTAATTTTTGCACTGGGAAAACGTGAAATTATAACCAGCTCATCGACAGCAAGTTTTCTGATAGAGTCATAATTCCAAATAACATCCTTCTTTTTCCAAACATTACTTACCAGATTTTCATTACGTATTGACTTACCTGATTCCATTGTTTCTTATTTTGCTGCTCGATTTTCTTTTCCTCCCCAAATGCCTCTCGACTTACTGTAATTCTCATTATTATTCTTTCCAAAATAACTGTATTTAACTAATCAAATAAATAATATTTGGGAAAGTTCCATAGTTATCTTGCATAGTTCTTAAATATGGATTAATAAACTTAAAAACACATTTAATAAAGTTTCAGCAAGCAAAAAAAATGTTTTTGCTATAGAAGCTAACAAGGTTAATATGGAATTCAAAATATAATAACTTACTGTGCATGATATTTTAGGCTTTCAAGTGTTGCAGTTACAAACTGAGGTCCTAGATCAATAATACAGTTTGGTTTATCTGGACTAGGCATACTAGTCATTCTACCACCTAAAAATATATTCAGATTATATAATTTTATCAAAATGAAGTTAACTAAAAGTTAACTAAATAAAGTTAGCTAAAGAATTATTATTATTATTATTATTATTATTATTATTCAGGCCTCCAAGGAGTCAAAAGACTCATCGAGGAAGGTCCTTTCTAAGACATAAAGTCTGTCAAGACTCATCGAGGAGCCAAAAAAGAATCCCAAGGAGTTATTTCGATATGTAGCCAGCAAAAGAAAGAATGATTATGGAAGGATGACATTGACTGGAGAAAATGGTATAAAGACAGCTGTTGCAGAAGGTGGAAATACTTAATGAGCTGTTCATGAAGGTCTTTCAATCTTGTGAATGTGACTTCATGGAGAGACTGAGATCAGTTGATGATGGGGAACAGAGACTGACTGTAAGTAAGCAAGAGGTGTATGGAGAGTTGAGCAAACTAGATGTAAATAAGGCTGTAGGACTTGATAATATATCACCATGTATTCTGAAGGAATGTGCCAGGGAGTTGATGCTGGCCTTGACATATTTTTTTAATTCGAGTCTTGCACTTGGTCAGTTCCTAAGGAGTGGAAGGAGGGCAGGATTGTGTCACTTCACAAAGGAGGTGATAGAACTCCAGCATCAAACTATAGGCCTGTCTGTGTGTCAGGTGTTGTAGTTAAGTTGTTGGAGAAGCTTGTGAGAACTAGGATCCAGAATTGGATAGACAACAACGGTATTATCTTTGATGGACAGCATGGATTTGCTAAAGGGAGTTCTTGTTTTAGTAATCTACTTACCTATTACAATAAGGTGAATGCTTCCATGGACAGAGGAGAAGGATACATAGTAATATACTTAGATTTTACAAAGGCTTTTGATAGATTACTGCATGATAAGTTGATAGTCAAACTGGAGTGGATGGGGTTGGATATTAGATTGTGCATTGGATTGAAGACTGGCTATCTGATAGGTATCAACAAGTTGTGTAAGGGGGAGCGATATGCAGGAAAAGGAAAGTTACTAGTGGTGTGCCTCACGTGTTTTTCAAGCCACTGCTGTTTAACTTGTATATTAATGATATTGGTGAAGATTTGGATGAAGATATCGAGTTGTTTGTAGATGATGCAAAGTTGGGACGAACCATGAAGAGTAGAGAAGATGTTGTGGCCTTACAAGAAGACTTGAATAAATTGAGTGATTGGGGATGCAAGTTCAATGTTGCAAAATGTAAGGTTTTAAAATTTGGAAAACAAAAATGGGATGCAGAATTCATGAATTTATTCAGAATTTATTGGTGAGGATATATTGTCAGAGGTGGAGGAAATAAGAGATCTGGGTATGATAGTGAATAAGGATCTGAAATTTAGGGGATACATTACCAAAATTGTGAAAACAACACAAAGGCTTCTGGGAATGATGCAGAGGACACTGACTTGTAGAAGTAGGGAGATTCTTGTTCCATTGTATAAGGTTTTGATTAGGCCACACATGGACTATTGTGCCCAGATTTGGTCACCTGGTTTTCAGAAGGATGAAGAGATGTTGGAAAGGGTCCAGAGGCGACTGACTAAGGTAGTTACCTCTGGAATGTCGAGTATGAGGAAAGATTGAGACGATACAACTTGTAGAGTCTGGTGGACAGGAGGAGGGGGAGATATGATAGAGACCTACAAGTTGTTGAGGGGTTGTTATAGAATCAATGCTGGAGAGGTTCTACAGAAAATAGTGGGAGATCAGGGGAGAACCAGAGGTCATCCCTGGAAGCTGTATAAGGAGGGAGTGAGAAGCAGGTTTTTTGCATGCAGAGTTGTGAATGATTGTAATGCCTTGCCTGAAAGTGTCATGTCTGCAGAGAATTTGAGTGTGTTTAAAGCACAGTATGATGAGCTGTGTGTTTGATAAAAGGACCTCATAGATGAGTCTTTGACTCCATGGGATCTTGGGTAATAATAATAAACTAATTTATCACAGTAACATCAAATTAATCTGAAATTTGTTTGTGGAAAAGTAAAAAGTGGTAACATAGACATATTTGGGATTATCATACCTTCATTTAGACCTAAGTTTATAAGGCTGAATAGTTTAATGAAGGTATATTATTATTCCTCCAAGAGCCACTTTGAGATTCAAATTATTTATTGGCCACCATCCAATAATTGTCTGACCACAGATTAATAAAAGGGCATCACAACCTACTAACTCTGGCAAGTAAGGCATATTTTAATAATAATGAGGAGGAATAATAAATACAAAAAATCTGAAATTTTCTTACTGTTTTACTAATACAATTCCAATGCTCAAATCTCCTATAAAATATCCAAATCTACATATTCAATAGGTCTGTCCAAAACTTGCCCAGTCAAATGACACTGGTGTTTATGATTACTGAACATAATGGAGGTCTGATAACTTGCATAGTCATGTAAGAGCCTTCCAAATGTAATATGAAGCCCTGGTTCCTTTAACATGCTATGTAAGCAATACTTCAGAAGACTCCATAAATGTCCTTATCAATAGATTGCCTATTAGGCAGATCACTAATTCGTTTCATCATGTTTTGAGAAAATGTGCGAGTTGAGTCCACTTTTATCTTTCCTTTTATATTTGATATTGCTTGTATGTTTTTTTTAAACAGATTTTCTACTTCTCACAGTTTGACCAATATATGCTTTGCTGTTGGAACATGATATCTTGTTCTTTAGAATGATATTAAATTCAATGAAAGAAAAAATTAAAAAATGGCCTTACTTCACACATTTACTTTGTTTTTTGGATAAACTTTTTTTCATACTGTTTTCTCTAAAGACTACAACCTCTAGAGGCACATCAATAGGTTTCTTCTTTCTCATTAACCTCTTTATCTGCACATCCCCCTCCCCCACACACACAGAGGAATACATGAAGGATATAGCATAGTTTGGAAGGATATGAAAGTAAGTGGGATAATGAAGTATTACTTATGATAAGTGATGATTTGTGACTTCTCAGAATAGACAATTTACAAGAGATTGATTATTTGCATTATTTAGGCAAATAACACTTACTAGGTACAGTAGTAAGAAGACAGAATTTCTGTAATTTTTCAGAGACAAATTTTAGAGAACACAGGGATCATGGAGGCATAAAACTATCAAGTTTGTATTTCTTCTGTCGTTGTTCAAATTTTTGAGACGTTAGTGCCAAATCATATACAAAACTGGACAGATAAAAATAATATTATCTATGAAGATCAGCATGGATTTGTTAAGGGGTACTCTCATTTCAAAAATCAGCTTGTCATTTAAACTAACAAGAGCAGCAGAGGGAAAGGTATATGCTGCATTTCTTTTGAATTTTGCACAGGCAATTGAGAAGGTGTGATGTGATAAGTTGATATATAAGTTAGAACATATAGATTTAGATATCAGGTTAGTGAAATGGATTGGAAACTGGTTGTCTGACAGATATCAGAGGAGTAGATAGACAAGGAAGTAGTATCAAGGAAATGGAAGGTCACAAACAGAGTTCCCAAGGATTAGTATTGTAACCTTTACTATTTAACATTTACATCAGTGCATTGCAACTGGACTGGATTAGATTTCACAGAGATATTTAGTTGTCTATAAATGACATAACTTGAAAAGGTTATTAGTAATATAGTGCTAATGTTCTTGTCCTTTAGTGCATTGCAACTGGACTGGATTAGATTTCACAGAGATATTTAGTTGTCTATAAATGACATAACTTGAAAAGGTTATTAGTAATATAGTGCTAATGTTCTTGTCCTTTAAGACGTCTTGAATAAACCAGACTAATGGGTACAAGAATGGGGATATACATTTAATGCAACTAAATGTAAGGTCTTGAAATCTGGAATTCCAGGAACTACACTAGAAGAAGTGGAGGGACAAGGGATCTTGGGGCTGATGGTTAACAGACATCTGAAGTTTAGGGAGCATATTGCAAAGATGGTGATGATAAGTCAGTGGGATGCTGCAACTGTGAGAACATTGACCAGCAAATAAAAGAGTGGTAATTCCAATGTAAACCTGTCACAGACCACATCTGAATTATTGTGCTCAAATTTGGCCACTGGAATTTAAATGGAATGAAGTAACTATGGAAATAATATAGAGCAAGATAACAAAAATAAAATGATATCAGGATTATACAATGTTGGTTATGAGGATAGACTGAGGGCATGAAACTGCAGAGTTTGGCAGGTAGAAAATGAAGAAGTGATATGACTGAGACATTTAAACTGTTGAGAGGTTATTTACAGGATTGACACTAGGGAGAAGCCTTAAAGTACAAGCCATTAGGAAAAAGAAAACCAGGACATACTCTTAAATGATGACTTCTAAGGCCAGAACAGGTCATGTCATGCTAGGCCTAAATCCTTGATGTTCATGATGCTGATGACACAGGGGAGATTTTTCATAAGGTGTTACAATTACTATTAATATACATGCATCTCCATAGAGTCCAAAGACTTATTGTAGAGACCCAATCTATCATACCTCTCCATGAACCCATTAACAGACAAATCACTCACAACTGACTCTGGCAACCCATTCCACTCATTCACAACTCTCCAAGCAAAAAATTTAGTCTTCATATCCCTACTAACCACACCTTTATTCAACTTCCAGGGATGACCCCTTGTTCTGGCTTCTATTCAAGTGCTGAAACATTTCCCCTACATAAATCCTATAAAAGCCTTTAAATAACTTAAATGTTTCTATCATATACCCTGTTTTTCTCCTATCAATCAACTTCTGCAATCCATACACCCTCAATCTATCCTCATAGGGGAACATACCACAGGCCACTCACCATCTTGGTTACTCGCTTGGGAATCCTCTCCACTACTTCATCTCCAAGAAACTGAGGGGACCAGACTTGAGCATAGTAATCCAGATGTTGGTAAATAACAGAGGAATAACAACTTCTTTATCTCCACTTGTTAATATGTTCTAAAATAGCCAAATAATTTTATGGGCTACCTTAGCAATATGTCCTCTAAACATTAACTCTCTATTACTACCACTACCACCCTAAATCTCTAGCTTCATCTATTTCCAGGAGTGCAGTGCCATCAATATGATACATAGTTTGTAATCTATTTATCCCAAAATGCATAACTTTACATTTCTTGACATTAAACTGACATCCATTATCTTTGGCCCACACTGATAGTCTATTTAAATCATCCCGCAAGCTCTCCACATCGTCTTGATTAACTATGTTGTGAAATTACCCTATGTAATTTCACAACATAGCAAACTGAATATTTCCTTTTTATGTAATTTCCTATATTATTTATGTACAAATCAAGCAGCAATGGTCCCAGCACTGAACCTTGCAGCACACCACTAGTTGGTTCTGCCCCTCCATATACCACTTTTCGATATCTGTCCAGCAGCCACCCTCTTATCCACTTAATTGTCATATCCATCCCCATTTGTTCTAATTTGCGTATCAGATTTCCATGTGGTATTCTATTAAATGCCTCTGCAAAATTATCATGTAGCCATTTCCTTTATCCAACTCAGTTGTTACTCTATTGTGAAAAGTTAGTAAATTACTAAGGCATGACCGACCCTCATACAGTATCATATTTTTATCTACCCATACTTCAATTCTCGTTTTGACCAATTTTTCTAGTACTTTTCCCACTACACCTGAGATACTGATTAGTCTATAATTTCCTACTGCAGTCATAGAATCTCCCTTATGCAATGGAATTATTTTGCTCTTTCCACTCCCTTGGAACTTTACCACAGCTAGGATTAAAGCACCTAGTCAGAAGTATTGCCAGTTCTCTTCAACATTCTCGCAAAACACAAGCTGATATCCCATCTAATCCCACCGATCTATTTACAATGAGATTCTGCAATATCCTAACAACCTCCAATTCTTCCACCTGTGTTCCCATATTAGTGTCTGCCAGATAGATTAAAGCAGTAACCTCACTAAGATGATATACCCTTACAGTGTGGTCACTCAGTAACTCGACTATTTTATCCACTTCTGTCTCCTCACGACCATCATCACTCATTAAGGTTATCTTCCATAGTCATTCTTCCTCTTACTTGCCACATTATCAAAGAACTCTTTGAATTTTCTTTGACCTGCTTGGCTTCTTCTCATAATCTGATTTTGCCTTCCTTGCCATGCTGGTCACCTTTCTTGCCTGAGCCTTGTACTGTTCATGAGTTTGCTGGTCACCTTTCTCTTTACATACCCTCCACAGCATTTCTTCTTCTGTAGCTCGTACTTAATGATATTACTCATCCATCTAACTCCTACCTGATTAACCCTACTTACCCTAGGTATACAATTTAATACTGCTTCCTCTAGATGACCCTTAACTATATCCCATGCACTACTAACATCCTTACCCTGCAGTGTTTTATGGCATGGCACAGAATTAAGCTTTTCGTAAGCTTGTCATAATCACCTGCCTCGTAGTTCCACATATACTCCTTCTTGACAGAATATTCCTCATGTACAATCTCCAGGCAATGTAATCATCTGTTATGGATAGCTCTTCCAATCCTATGACCAGGTCCAATACTCTCCCACCCCTAGTCCCATCCATCATATGCTGCCTTAAATAATTATCTCTTAGTAGTTGTATAAATTCTATTTTCCTTTTTGCCATGTGATCTTCCTTCCTTCTAGTCTATCTCTCCATAGTTGAAATCCCCAATAATAATTACTTGACTTCTACTCATTGTGCTAATTTGGTGATGCATGTCTTTCAGATCATCTGTGGAACTCCCTGGCCGATAGCAGCAACCAACTATATATTTTGTCTTACTGGCCTTAATCTCACACCAGATTGTTTCAAATGAACAGCCACCCTCCTGCCCGTCTCCTATTCTTTTTGGCTGCAATTCATCTGCTATCATCAGTAGTAATCCTTTCCCATCCTATCTTCTCTGAAAATACTAAACCCTTCACATTTAATTCCTGTAACCACATCATCTGCTGTTAGCCAAGTCTCATTAATGCCTATAACTTTTGGTGAGGTTGCACTAACCAATGCCAAAAACTCCTCCCTCTTGTTCCTGATATTTTTGGCATTAGTATATAGAAACTGCAGCATCCCTTTAGTCCCTCATCCACCTTTACTTCCTGAAATGACTACTGTATTCAATATTTTTGTTTGAGACTAGATTCCACATCTTGATCATTCTCACATTCACTTGCCTCATGGGTGCCTTCAGACAAACTCACTTGCTTCCAACCCTAACTGCATAAGTTTTCCTGAATTTGCACTTCAGTATGCTTGGTGAACGAAGACATCTAACACCAAAACCATTTAGATGCAGTCCATCAGCATTGTACAAATCTTTGTTTCCATGAAACAGAGCACAGATCAACAAATCCTACGTCATTCCTTCTGAACAATCTGCGTATAGACTCATTACTACCAAAGTCCCCCTCCTCAGTTTGCCTCTATTGTTAAAAAAATACATCAGGCAGCTAAATCCATGAGGTAAGTAGGTCTTCTCATCAAGATATTTCCCTTTTTCTGCTTCATTGGTCTTTTCACTTTCAACTGGTCTTCTTTTCTCTCTTTTTCCCTTCTGTCTCTGTTTATCCACTTCTTTTGGTAGCTGATATTTTTCCATTTGCTACAAATGCTCTTTCTATTTCTCTCTATATTCCGTGATATTTTCATTTAAATTATAATAATTCACATTCTTCTAAGCCTTCATTTTTTTTTTTTTTTTTTTTATAAAGTCTCAATTTTGCATCAGAAATTTCAGGGACATTTTTTGAAGAGAGCCCAGTAGATTATGGCAATGATGTGGTCTTTATTTTTAACAGTCCATATATCTGAACCTCATCAGAGGGTGAGAATGTGCATTATTTTATAAAATGTAAGTTGGATTTCTTGTCTGTATTATACCCTTTTAATTGTTCCAGATTTTCTGAAAATTATTTTTCATCTTTATCTTTTTAAATGTGTTACTAAGCAATTTAAATATTAAACTCTCACTTGTTCTGTTATTTTATCTATGACTATTTTTGATGTAATATGATCTTTGTCTTTGAATGCAATGAATTTTGTTTTGTCACTTAGTTTATGCCTGTTAACCACCCACATAGATAAAATATACAGTATTAAAAAAAGTTAAGCTTCATATCCATGTTATTTCAATGGTATCCGAATGTTATATTAACTTCAATGGGCACTTTGCATACATGTAATTATTCACATGTAAACACATCAAGGCACGTTCAGTGGTTAATGGCATGTTTTTGCTAATTAGCTGGTTTTGTATGACTAAAAAAATTAAAATCAGATTTTTTGGAAGTTCAGTTAGAGTTTGTTAATTGAAACCCTTAGTTCTGCCAAATGTCATCCAATAATTGTATACAACAGTTGTATTTTTTTTCTGTTATTTTCTAGTGCCTTACATGTATTTATTAAAACATTATGTAAATTACATTGGGAAGGGCTTAAATAGTGATATATACTTGTTTGCTGATGATGCAAAGTTTAGGAGAGCTATGAGGAGTAGAATGGATGTTGTAGTCTTGCAAGAGGACTTAAATATATTAGGGAAATGAGTGAGACTACCAGTTCATTGTAGCAAAGTGTAGTTATAAAATTTGGGAAGCAAAGATGGGATACAGAATATAAGACTGATATGGCTTAGAGGTGGAGATGAAAGACCTGGGAGTGATGGTGGATAGGGACCTGAAATTTTGACATTTTTACTAGTGCTGCCCTCACACTTAAAAAGTGTGAGGGTAGCACAGCAGATTATGGTAAGGATGTTATGATTCCAAAGCATGGCGCTTTGATACGAATCCATATGGATTACTATACGGATTGGTATACTATACGTATAGTAATCCGTATGGATTACTATATGAATTCTGCTGTGCTGCCCTCACACTTAAAAAGTGTGAGGGTAGCACAGCAGATTATAGTAAGGATGTTATGATTCCAAAGCATGGCTCTTTGATACGAATCCGTATGGATTACTATACACAGATTTGGATGCCTGGTTTTCAAAAGGATGAAGAGCTAAGAGATAGTGGACTAAGATAGTTTGGGGTCTCTGGAATGTTGAATATGAGAACAGATGGATGATATGCCAATTGCAGAGTCTAGCATATAGGAGAGGGGAGGGAAGGATATGATTGAATTACATGAGTTAGTAATGGATAATTACCAGATCAATGTGAATGAATTCTTCATAGAATGGATGGAGAGAGGGCAAGAACATGAGGGCATCCCTGGAAGCTGTATAAGGAGGGCATGAGCAAGGGGGACAGGAATAGGTTTGTTTGCATGGAGAGTGATAGATGATTGGAATGCATTACCTTAAAGTGTGGTGAGTACAGGGATGGTAAATGCATTTACGTCACAGTATGATGAGCTGTGTGTGTGTGTGTGTGTGAGAGAGAGAGAGAATAGGACCTTCCATAATGAGTCTCTTGACTCCATGGAGGTCTGATGATGTGATAATCTCTATAGCTCAGTCTCCTCCTATCTGAGGACTCATGGCCTTAATTGTTCTCTCACAATGTCTCTCCATTTCTTTCAGTCTTTTGTTGCAGCAGTGGCCAACTCCAAAGTAAATCCGGTGATCTCTTTAATCTGGTCCAACCATCTTGGTCTTGGGCATTCTCTTTTTCTTTGTCCTTCCACTTTGCCCTGGATGATAAGTTTTTTCTAGGTTATCATTTTCCTGTCTTGAAATGTGATCGAAATATTTGAGAATTCTTTCATTTTACAATGTCACCTAGCTACCGCTTGATTTTTAGTTGACTTATTATACGTTCATTAAACATTTTGTCTATCCAGAAAACTCTCAACATCCTTCTCCAGCACCACATCTTGAAGCTACTTATCTTGTCCATATCATTTTTTGCTGAGTGTCAAGATTCCGCACCATAAATGAAAATCAAAAACACCAAGCTATTGACCAGTCTTTATTGATTTAGTGGTGACAGAAATGTGTTTCCATATTTTCCACAATTGTCATTACTGACCTTGCCATGGTAATTATTCTTTTTAATTTCTAGTTGACATCTACTCTTGGTGTTTATTAGAGCTCCAAAGTAAATGAATTCATCCACCTTCTCAAAGCTCATGTTGTGGGTGAAATTGTCATTTTCATTTATGGCCATGTATTTTGTTTTGTCATGATTAATTCTTAAACCATATTTCAGGCTTTCCCATTTAACTCTTTTAATGAGGGAGTCCTGTTCTCCTTTGCTGCTGCAATAAGAATAGTATCATCAGCACACCTAAGGTTATTTATCTTTTTGCCACCAACTGAGAAACCACTATTCAAGGGGGGGGGAGAGTATGTATCCTTGCCTCACACCTTTCTAGACGTTGAACCAGCGAGATGTTTTTCCATCCATCCATCGTCACCGCAGCCTAATTCCTCTCATAGAGTTGAACGTTTATTTTTCACTTGGTTAGAGTATATTATATTTAGTTTAATCCTTTATCCAAGTGTGAGCAAACAAAGTTTGCACCTGAAAGTATCTTCAGGACTGGGGTAAGGTGGTGCACAACACCAGGGCACTCCTTGCAAAGGTGGAGCAAGCTACCAACACTCCTATCTCAGTATCTCCCATAATGCAAAACACATCTCCTTGCGGATATGTCTAATGTTATGCATTAAGGGAAGGGCCACAACTCAGACTAATTTTGACCTTTATTGAGATCTCTTCAGTGGGAGCCAGGCCCAAGTGGAGATACCAGGCAGAAGCATTAGCAGGTCATCTCTACCTATAGGAATTGCCAAATGGTGTGCCACCCCTTTTTAATAAATTACTCTGGATTTAGAGAAAGATGTTGAAAGTTTATTTTTCAGTTGGTTAGAGTATAATAAATTTAGTTTAATCCTTTATCCAAGTGTGAGCAAACAAAGTTTGCACCTGAAAGTATCTTCAAGACTGGGGTAAGGTGGTACAACACCAGGGCACTCCTTGCAAAGGTGGAGCACTGAAGAGATCTCAATAAAGGTCGAAACTAGTCTATATCCGCAAGGAGATGTGTTTTGCATTATGGGAGATACTGAGATAGGAGTGTTGGTAGCTTGCTCCACCTTTGCAAGGAGTGTCCTGGTGTTGTACCACCTCACCCCAGTCCTGAAGATACTTTCAGGCGCAAACTTTGTTAGCTCACACTTGGATAAAGGATTAAACTAAATTTATTACTCTCATAGAGTTGTTTTAAAATGTGTGTCAAATGTTATAGAATGCCCATTTTACTTAGTATTTTCCTTAGGTCCTCCCACCTGACACAGTCAAATGCTTTGATATAATCAATAAAGCACATATACAAGGGAATATTAAATTCTTGAGCCTTTTCAACCAAGTGCCTTAAATTAGAAATTTGATCTCTAGTTCCATGTCCTTTTCTAAAACCTGCTCTGTTCTGCAGGAAGTTGTTGCTCAACATATTAAGTTTTTCTTTAATAATATAAAGAAGAATTTTGCTTCAATGTGAGTTCAAGGCTATAGTTCTATAATTATTGCATTCATCAACATTTCCTTTTTTGTATTGGAATAAAAATGGATTTTACTCAACTATCAAGCCAATCTCCTGTCTCCCAGATTTTATTACAAGTTTTTCTGATGATTTTTGATTCCTGTGGGTCCTAGATATGCAAGAAATTCTTGCATGTCTAGGACCCATAGGAATCAAAATAAGAAATTTACTTACCTCTTCCAAAGATCCTCTTCCATACTTTACCCACCCAGGGGTTTACAAAATTCAATGCAACTGTAACCTACTTTACATAGGGGAAGCAGGACACAAAATCCCAATTAGAAAAGATGAACACAAATACCATATTAATTACCTCCACTATGGTAAAACAGGCCTGTCAGATCATGCACTCCAAACATGTCACAGAATTGACTGGAAAGGCACCAAGTCTGCACCAAAACCTGGTTTGAAAGAAAGTTCAACAAAGCCTATGAAATGCTGAAACATCATCCAAATCTAAATAAGAATGATGGATTAATTATTCCAAGAATTTGGAGGACCCATCTTCAACCTGTATGGCATCCAAAACAACCCCAAACAGAAGAAAATCTTAATACATGAGGACTTTAGAAATTGTTTGATGTAGTTTTTTCTTCCACCAGAGGTCAGGCTAGAGTAAATGAGTAATAAACATTTAGATTCATCTTACTTTTGTGCAGGATAGTGTAGTGTCATGTAGCTTGTATATATGCATGTATTCCTGATGATAACCTCCATACGAAGGTTGAAACGTCGAATATTACTTTCTTAATAATAAGTAAAGTAATTATACTAATACGTGTTGTGTCTCCATAAATTCTTCACTATAAATGCTGACCACTGTATAACCCTAAAAGAAAGAATTATATTCCACTTTAATGCTACATGTCTCCGTAATTCCTGTGAAGTGTAATCTCGGTGGATATGACAATCAGTCTTTCACCTCTTTTGTTTTCTTTTTGTCTATGAGCCCTATTAATGCTTATTAGCAAATTATACATATAAATGTAACAAGAGGCAAATATATCCCAGTTAAAAAGACCTGGGGGGGGGGGTGATGGTGGACAGGGACCTGAAATTGTTCCTTTACAATTTTAGCAGAAACAATCTGCTAAAATTGTAAAGATAGCACAGCAGATTATGACAATGATAGAGAACACTAATATGTAGAAGTAATGATATTATGATTTCAATGTACAGGGCTTTGATCAAACTGCATATGGATTACTGTGCACAGTTTTGGTTGCCTGGTTTTCAAAAGGATAAAAGATGATGAATTATTGGAGAGGGTTCAAAGACATTGACTACATCAGTTTGAAGTCTCTGGAATGTGGAGTATGAGGACAGATTGAGAGAGTGCAAACTGCAGCGTGTAGTGGATAGAAGGATGAAGGGGGGGGGGGGAGCATGATCGAGGCAAGTTGATAAGATGTTTTTACTGGACTAATGTGGATCAGATTTTTCATAGAATGGGTGGAGAGATAGGGAGTACAAGAGGTTGTTCCTGGAAGCTATATAAGGAGGATATAATACATTGCTTGAAAGTGTGGCAAGTGACTGGAATGCACTGCCCAAAAGCGTGGTGGGTGCAGAGACAGCAAATAAGTCAAGGTATGATTAGCTGTGCATACTAGTGGGACCTCCTGCAATGGGTCTCTTGAATCCATGGAGGTCTAATGATAATAATAATAAAATATATAACTACTTGGAAGATATCTAAAGAACGTTTATTCTGGAATACCATTTGTAACAATATGTAGAAGTAAGGACAAATTTGTACTTAGAATGATCTGAAATTTTGACATAAAACTTTGCCATTTTGTGTTTGCTGTTTGGAATAATGTCAAAAAGAAAAAATAAATAAATATATTATTAACAATTTAGCCTTATAAACATGCACTTGAAACAAAAATAATAATTTTGAAAAAATGAATGTGATGCTAATAGAAAACATTTTTTATATAATTTTGATAAGTGCCAAAATTTCACAAAATGTTACACAGTGTCAATATGTGCACTGTGTAACATTCCCATTTTAGGGTTGAGATTCCTGATAATTTCATAAAGACCTAGTGTTCTGGAATGAAGATATTCCAGAGGAGTGAAAGATTTTCTCTTTATCTCAACAAAGAAAATTGATAATTTTAAGAAAAGAGCATGAGTTCACACTGTTTTCATTCAAATTGGTCTAATCTGCCTTTTCTTTCAGACTGTCCCAATTAAATTTATCTGTCTGAATTGGGACCAGTAAATGTAAAAACCAAAAGCCATCACTAATGACACTATCTGTAAAAGATTGTAACCAGTCTATTCAGATGTTCACAATTTCCATGTACTCAGTTTTTTTGCTCTCCTTTCCAGTTACAGGGAGTTTTCAAAATAATGGAAACACCTACAAATTTTTTGGAGAATTTTTTATTAATAAGCTGTAGGCCCGCCCACCTTGGGCTTTTAAAACACCATGAATTCAATGTGGAATAGACTGATACAAGTCATGTACATAAGATAATGGATTCTTCCTGCAAAATGTGTCCCAACTGTGCCATGATGCTGCAGGTGGAAAATGTGATCGAACCTTGGAGAACCGATTGGAGACAATGCCTTGTCCATTTCCATACCCTGTCACAATCTTCAATACTGTGGCTCGTGATATACCTACAATTTATGCCGTTTTGGTTACAACAGCTCCTGCAAGTCACACTCCAATGATCAATACCTTTTTGGAGGTCACGAAGTCTGACATTTTTCACACTAACTGCATAACAGCTAATTCAGGATTGACAATGGAACTGCTATGGAATAGCATATATCATATTGCACTGTATTATATACCTTACATTGCGGATGAAGTCTCTGTGATTTGCATACCAAACTGTCAGACCTCAGTGACTGTCAAAAAAGGTATCATCGGAGTGCTGCTTGCAGGAACTGCTGTGACCAAAATGGCAGAAATCATAGGTGTATGTGTATCACAAGCCACAGTATCGAAAATTATGGCAACGTATGGAAACGGACAGGGTGTTATCCCCAATCGGTTCTCCATGGTTCGATCACATTTTATGCATCCAACATCACTGGCACAGTTTGGACATATTCTGTAGGAAGAATGGTCCTAAATTTCATTATCTTATGTATATGACTTGTATCAATCTATTCCACATCAAATTCATGGTGTTCTAACAGCCCGAGGTGAGTCTACAGTCTATTAATAAAAAATTTGTAGGTGTTTCCATTATTTTAATACCCTCTGTAGTTTTAAATATATAATTCTTGGTCAAGACCTCAATCCTTTTATCATGTATCAAATATTTATCTATTACTGTCAATTTTACACAAAACAGCTGCTTAATACTCCTCGCATGAAGTAAGTTTGCCCTTTTCCTCTTAAGTTGATAATTTCAGCTAAATACACATAATGGAGTTGCAGATTTACTTTTGCATCAAATGAACTTTACATATTTTTACAGTAAAGTAATTAATGAAAATGGTATGCTATTCGATATTATTATTATCATAAAGATATCTCCATGGAGTCAGAAGACTCATCTCGGGAGACCATCATTCACACAATACCTATCGTACCTCTCCTTAAACTCATTCACTGATGAAGTACTTGCAACCACCTGTGGCAAGCAAGCTATCGCAAACATTCACCAACAACTTCCAAGAAAAAATCTAGTCTGAACATCCCTGCAAACCACACTCCTGTAACAACTTATATGCTTCTATCATGTCTACTCTTTTTTTCCTATCTGCTAGAATTTGAAGGACCTTCAATCTATTCTCATAGGGAGCATTCCACAGACCTGCCATAATAATAGCCTCCCTATCCCTGCTTGTCAGTGTGTTCTTCAATAACCACATAATTTGATGTGATGTTTTGGCCACCTTTGCAGTATTACCCTCTAAACTTAAACTCCCTGCTGTGCACAATTATCCCCAAATTCATGGCATCCTCAATTTCATGTAGTTCAGTTCCAAAAATTTAGTACACAGCTTACAATCTCTTATTCCTAAAGTTCATACCTTACACTTGGCCACATTAAATTGCATGCATTTACCTTTGCCATACTGCAAGCCATCCTGCAGGATCACTACATCATCTTCATAGACTATTGTCTATGCAGTTTTGTATCATCAGCAAATCTGATGATCAAACGATGAATATTTTGCCTCAAATCATTTCCTATATCATTGAAGAAATTAAACAGCAGAGGATGAAATACTGAGTCCTGCAGTAGACTACTAGTCACCTGCCTTCTCTTGAACTTTGCTCCTCCATAAATCATTCTTTGATATCTGTCCATCAGCCACTGTCTAATCCAAACCACCTGCTTCATATCCATCCCCATTTGCTCCAATTTATGCAACAGTTCCATGTGGAATCTGTCAAATGTTTTTGCAAAGTCCAGAAGTATCACTAAGTAGCCATTTCCTTGTTTTGTTTTGTTAATTACTGGAGGCCTAAAGACAAAAGTACCTAATTATAGGCTAATCAGTATCTCAGTTGGTTAAGGTATATTGGCAAAGTTGGTAGAAGACAGAATTATTCTATAAGGGACAATGTGGATACAACAAGCCATGAAAAGTTGAATTCTTTGGCCATTTCCTTTATCCAATTCAGTTGTCACCTTATTATAAAAACTAAGCAAATCACTATAAAGCAAGAGCTACCTTTCCCAAATTAGTTGTCCCTTATAGAGTATCATATTCCTGTCTACCAGTACTGAATTCTGTCTTGTACCCACTCCTGAATTCTGTCTTGAACCCACTCCTGAGATACTGATGGGCCTAATTTGCTACTTCTGCTTTTGGGCCTCCTTTAAATGCAGTGGAACATCTGTCATCTTTCCAATCCATTGGCATCTTCCAGAACAATATCCTAAACACCTCTAATTCATCAAACTACTATTCTTCCATTCAGTCAAGATAATATCTGGCATTGCAATATGGATGATTACTCAGTAACTCAACTATTTTATTGGTGATGATAAGGCTGTAGCTTCAAATTATAGACCGGTCTGTATATCTAGAGTTATGGTGAAGGTTCTGGAGAGATTGGTGAGAAGTAGGATACAGAAATGTGTTGATAACAGCAGTATTCTCTGTGGTTATCAGCATGGGTTTGTTAAGGGGATATCATGTTTCACTAACTTACTTATGTACTATAACAAGGTGACAAATACCTTGGACAGAAGAGATGCATATACAGTGGTGTACTTGGATTTTGCAAAGGCTTTTGATAGACTGCCACATGACAAGCTCTTAATTAAATTGAAAGAGATGGGATTAGATAACAGACTTCTGTGTTGGATCAGTGACTGGCTGTCAGATAGGTATCAGAAAATTGTATATGGGAGTGCAGTATCTCAAAAGAGAAAGGTCACCAGTGGTGTGCCACAGGGGTCAGTTTTGGGGCCATTGTTGTTCAATTTGTATGTTAATGATATTGGGTTGGGTTTAACTAGTGATATCCAGCTGTTTGCAGATGATGCAAAACTGGGAAGAGCAATGCACAGTCAGGCTGATGTTACTGCCTTACAAGAGGACTTGAATAGATTGCATGAATGGGCAGGTAAGTGGAACTATCAGTTCAATGTTGCCAAGTGTTTTGAGATTTGGTAAGCAATGATGGGATGCCAAGTATACACTTGGTGGGGAAACTTTAACAGAAATAGAGGAGATGAGAGATCTAGGTGTGATGGTGGACAAGGACCTGAAATTCAGGGGCCACATTGCACAAGTTGTGAAGATATCACATTGAATAATGGCAATGATGCAGAGAACCCTGACATGCAGAAATAGAGAGGTTATGATTCCATTGTATAAGCCCTTGATCAGGCCCCGTATGGATTATTGTGCACAGATTTGGTTGCCGGGTTTTCATGATGACGAGAATATGTCGAAAACGGTACAGAGAAGATTCACAAAGGTAGTCAGTGGTCTTTGGAATGTGGAGTACGAAAACAGATTGAGGGAATGTAAGTTGCAGAGCCTCGTGAATAGGAGGAAGGGGGGGGGGATATGATTGAGACAAATAAACTGGTCAGGGGTTGTTATCAGGTAGACATAGAAGACTTTTCATAGAATTGGAGAGGGAAGTAGAACAAGAAGCCTTTGCTGGAAATTGTATAAGGAAGGTGTGAGCAAAGGAGTGAGAAGCAGGTTCTTTGCATAGAGAGTGGTTGGTGAGTGGAATGCATTGCCTGAGTGGGTTGTGGATGTGGACACATTGAATCAGTTTAAGACACGGTTGGATGAGCATTGTATGCAATAGCGAGTACCTCCTGCGGTGAGTCTCTGACTCCATTGACGTCGGGTGTTGATAATAATAATAATAATTTGCATCTGCTACCGTCCTATCATCAGCCCTTTTTAAAGTCATTCTGCCTTTTACTTACCACATAGCAAAGGAACTCTTCAGGATTTCTTTTAGCCTCATCACATAGCTTTCCTCTGCTGATTAGTTTTGGCCTTCCTTACCAAACAGATGACCCTTCTTGCCTGTGCCTTGTACTGGTCATGCATATGTTGATTACCTTCTTTATATTCCTTTCTCAGTTTTTCCTTATTCTGCATCTCCTAATTAATAATGCTATTCATCCACCTAACTCTTGCCTGATTTATCCTCCTGACTCTGGGTATACAATCTGATACTACTATCTTCAAACATCCCTTGAGCAGATACCACACGTAGCCAACCTTTCTTCCCTCTAAATTGTTATCTCATAGTGCTGCTGCAAGCTGTATCTTCAGCTTGTCAATCACCTGCATACGTCTACTCTTTTAGGCTTCAGTTCTCCTGCTATCATTAGCAAAACCTCTCCTCCCATTCTGGTCTCTCTATCCTTTCTGAAAATACTATATCTCTTGCATTCTATACCTATGACTATATAATCTCAGTCAACCAAGTCTCACTAATGCATGTAACTTTTAGCCAAGTTAAAAACCTTCTCCCTTATTCTGAATACTTCTGGTATTAATGATGAGAGTTTATTTTTCACTTGGTTAGACTATAATAAGTTTTGTTTAATCCTTTATCCAAGTGTGAGCAAACACACTTGGATAAAGGATTCGACCTTTATTGAGGTCTCTCTCTCTCTCAACATCTTTCTCTGAATCTGAAATAATTTAATAATAAGGTTGTACACCTTTTGGCAACTCCTATAGGTTGGGATTCTGCCTTGGTGTCTCCACTACTGGGCCTGGCTCCCACTGATGAGACCTCAATAAAGGTCGAAACCAGTATGGGTAGTGGCCCTTGCCTTAATGCATAGCATTACACATATCAGGAAGGAGATGTGCTTTGCATTATGGGAGATACTGAGATAGGAGTGATGAGATCTTTCTCCACCTTTGCAACGAGTCGCCTTGGTGTTGCACCACCTTAGCTCAGTCCTGAAGATACTTTCAGGTGCAAACTTTGTTTGCTCACACTTGGATAAAGGATTAAACTAAACTTATTATACTTCTGGTATTAGTATACCTAAACTACAATACCCCTTTCATCCCACAATCTCCCTTACACCTTGTGTTATCCTGATCAAAATTTTAACCTGAGGAGCTACATTCCATGTCATGCAATGACTCTCCCACTTACCTCTAGGTTGCCTGGACCTATGCTTAAATGTGTCCCCATCTGATAAAAACATTCTGGTTTCCCTGAATCTGCACTTCCAAACTCTCAATGAACATTACTTTCTCAAGACATTTTTTTTATATATTACTCCCACAAACAAAAGGCAGAAGAGCCTATAGCAAATAAATGCAGTGTGTGGGCAGGAGTCAGGAGTAGAGTAATCCGCTGATATTCTTCTTTAACTGTTGGAGGTCATAGTCCTTTGAAATGCTTCATGAGGGAGGCAGTTCCACAAGATTCAGATGGATAGAATGAAAGATAACCGGGAGTAGAAGGTTCAGCGAGTATGCAGTTTGACTGTAAAGAGATGTTGAGCAGCTGTTGTTCAAGTTCCTGTAGATCTTGCAGAGATGGGAGATATAATGGATGCTATTTCTGCTGAACAATGTCCATGGAAATATCTGTAGAAGAGACACAATGCAGAAACTGATCTTCTGTGGGAAAATGGCTGAAGAGAGTCTGTAAAAGCAGTGTTGTTGATTCATTAATCAACTCAACTGCCCTTTTCTGGACAACATCTGGAATTTTTAGGGAGGTCTTAGGTGCACCACCCCAAATATGAGAGCAGTATTCCAAGGTTGGTTGGATTTGGGCTTTATAGAGTAACTGTTCAGCAGAGAAGTACCATCTTGAGCAGAAAGGATGCCAAGTTTTTTTGTAAGTGGATAATGCTATAGAAGTGATATGATTATGTCAGGAAAGGTTTAGAATAAGAGTCAGTCCAAGGAGTGAGACAAGTGGAGTGTGCTATTGTCAGCAAAACTATGAATAGAATTTGCAGTCAATGAGAGCTGGTGGTTTATATAAATCAGGAAGAGGATGATGAAATACTAGCATTAACAAGAAAGTCTAAAGGGAGAACATCATCCACCATTGCACATATGGATCGATCTGAAAGAAAACTGGCAATCAAATCGCACAAGGTTTGAAAGTGGTCCAAATGATGATAACTTATTGAGAAGCCTTCAATACCAGATCTTATCAAACGCTTGAAGATGTCAAGTGCAACATCACGGGTTTCTCCAAACCTTTCCATGCAATGGATCCAATGGTGCATGATGTAGGCCAGGAAATCTCCTATAGATGTAGATTGACAAAATCCATACTCCAAATCAATGCAAATGCAAACCATCAATATTAGTACTCCCTTCCTTCACATAATTGTTTACACACACACACACAAAAAAAAAAAAAAAAATGTAGAAAGGCAAATATTACCATATGTGGGCCAACCCAAAGAGGAATTTCTAGAGGATTTTATGCATCCATTTGGGTAAGGCTAGATTAAATGCATTCTTATATTAAAATCATATAAAGGCACTGATTTGATTATATTTTGATTGCAGTGTGCACATTTGGTCTACTAAGTCTGGTAGGATAGGATGGAGAGGAAGAAACATTGGAAAAGATTCAAAGGCAAATAACTATGACGGTTTTAGAAGGGGAATGTAGACTGTGTGGAAAAATTAAGTAATCATGGGTTGTAGTTCGGGGGTGGGGATTAAAGAAATATATAAGTTAGCAAGGGATCTTATTAGATGAAGGAAAGATTTTTCCATATACTGCAGGAGGGGAAAAGGTCATTTATGGAGGAATCTAATAAAAATGTGTCAACAAGGAAAGCAAATTTTTTTTTTATAGAGAGTGGTGAGCAAGTGAATTATGTTTCCAGGGAGATTAAGTTTAAGGAACAGTAGGAGTAACTGTAAATTGTCAGCATAGTTGGCTGAGTGGCTAATGTATATACTCTCTAACCAACAGGCTGCTATATGGGTTCAAATCTCGGCATGGATGTTTGTGATTTTGTATTGGAGGGATGAAGTGGCTTGAAAAAGTTCCAAGTTTATTCACTACAACAGGGTTTCAGGATTACACAAATATATATATATATATATATATATATATATATATATATATGAAAAATAAATTAGTTTGAATGACTATAATACTGAGAATAGAAAAGAATAAAGTTTAATGCTGAGATACTACTAGCTTCGTTGAAAAAATCAACTTCAAGTATCAACGATAAAGAATTATCTAAAAAATAACTGAGACATTATAAAATTACATCAACAGATCTAATATAAAAGACCATAGTACATTTTAAACAGGAATGCATGCTGGAGTTCCAATTGTTATGAGTACACCAATACTGGACAGTGGCAATGTGTGCATCAGAAAGATTGTAGCCAAGGCTGTTGTTTATAAGAGATGAATTGAGGGATATTTCTTTAGATTCGATTATCTTTCTTTCGAGTTCATCATAACACAAATGTATGTTAGAAGTTTGCAGCCAGTCTACGAGGTGTTTGTGGCCTTCATCAGAGTTAATAGAGAAGAGAATGTGGCTTGAGAGAGCGGTGGCTCTAGTCCTATTGTAGGATATGTCTCTCTGGTGTTCCTCAATATGCAAAAGGATAGATTTAGCTGTCTGACCGTAATATGGTTTGCCACATTCACACATAATCTTGTAGACTCTTGGATACCGAAGAGGGAGATGTTTTATTTTAGGTCTACTAAGTAGGGAGCGAAGTTTTGGAAACGTAGTGAAACAAGTTCTAATGTTGAATTTCTTAAGAATTTTTGCCAGTTTTGGGGAGAGAGACTGATGTATGGCAAAGATATAAATGCTCTTGGGGAAGAAGAATCTTCAATAGTAGGTGAACGATGGTAAGAGATAAATTTATCAATCTTCTTAAGAGAGAAACCATTGTTGACAAGTCCTTTTAGTAAACTGAGTTCATTTTCAATCTCTGTTTCGTCTGTTAATAAAGATCTAGCTCGATGTACCAGGGTTGAAATAATAACAAATTTTTGCAGAGGGTAGTGATGGGAAGAAGCATGACAATATCTGTCTGTGTGTGTGGTGTTTTCTAAAAATAGAGATTTTGATATTTTCAGTGCATCTTTGTAAGTTTTAAGTCCAAAAAGGGAAGACAGTTGTTGAATTCCAGTTCATAGGTGAAATTGATTTTCTCATAAAACTTGTTGAGATGGTCTAGAAAAATATTAACATTGTTTAAACCGTGTTCCCAAATGAGGAATACATCATCTATATAACGGTACCAGATTTATGTTTATCGTTGATACCTGAAGAAGTTGAATTTTTCAATGAAACTAGTAGTATCTCAGCATTAAATGTTTATTTTTTATTCTTGGTATTATAGTCATTCAAACTAATTTATTTTTCATAATCTACCGAGTAAATATGAACTTCAATATATATATATGTTAAAGATACCAAGCTATTTTAAACCTGGTTTTACTCCATTTCCCAAGTAAGCAAACAGACAAGTAAGTCAAGTTTGCGCCTGCAAGTATTGCAAGTCTAGGTGATCCCACATGTAGTGCAAGACCAAGGCAACTCATGGTAAAAGGTGGATAAGCTCTGATCACTATTCTTGATATTTACCCTTAATGCAAAGCACATCTCCTGAAGGAGATGTATGATGCTATGTATTAAAGGCAAGGGGCCATTACCCAGACCGGTTTCGACCTTATGAATAAGTAAAGCCGTCTCTAAAAATTCAGACGATCCCTAGGCCACTCAATTGTGGGCGAAAGCCTGTCCATCTCAGCGTTGGCTCCACTCAGTGATGGCCTTCCACCTACCACCACCAGTGAGCAGAACCACTCATATTCCAAAGAAAAGCATTCACCGACAAAGCCCCTCACCGGACAATGCCGGAAAACACTTTCCACGGAGACTCAAATTGCTCCCTTAAGGCAAAAACCTTAAGAGAGCGAACTCATAATAGTCCCCACTGGTTTTGACCTTTATTGATGTGTATTTAAGTAAAGACCTCTCAAAAAATTAGGACGATCCCTAGACCATCCAACTCAGCGTTGTTCCACTTAATATTTACCCTTAATGCAAAGCACAAAGGGTAAATATTAAGAATAGTGATCAGAGTTTATCCACCTTTTACCATGAGTTGCCTTGGTCTTGCACTACGTGTGGGATCACCTAGACTTGCAATACTTGTTGACTGACTTCACATTTGAACACAGAGAAAATTTATTTTAAACTGTACCACTCTATGTTCTAATTTGCATAAGCAACATTGTGAAATCAACCATCAGTTAGTACCATATAGTTATCAACTTAATTCAGACCGAAATTCAGATGCAAACTTGACTTACTTGTCTGTTTGCTTACTTGGGAAATGGAGTAAAACCAGGTTTAAAATAGCTTGGTATCTTTAACATTTATTATACCCAAGGTAAAATACTTTCTACACACACACATAAATAAATGAATATATATATATATATATATATATATATGCACAGATTAATAAAAATGGAAAACAATCGTCATTCTATCCACAGTACTAATGCACTATAGGCAGGGCTGGTCCGAGAGTATCTGAAGCCCCTAGGTAAAGAAAATTAGGTGCCCCTATATATCGTCTCTCTCTCTATATATATTTTGTCATACTCACACAAGCACACGTACACAAGTCAACGTCCCTAGGCGATCGCACTTCAGTAGGTTCGCCTAATGATAAAACCGGCCCCGACTATAGGTTAACAAACTTTCATGAGTGGGGGGCAACATTTTTTTTAAAAAGCGAGTTGTTGGGTGGTCCTTCTTAAATTAGTCCTGGACTCAACGAAGGCACCAGTATAATAATGTTATTAATATAACCGTAATATATGCTGAATTCCCTAACTACTAACCTAATGCTGAACTCTTTTCCCACAGAACAATCTTTACATCATTGCATTCCGAACGTAACAAACCAGCTGTAACACCACCTGTTAAGCCACCTCCAATGACTAAAATTTTGGTCATTATAAAATATTTTTATTTTGACATCCTTTTAAAAACGGTCCCTTCTTTCTGTTATTGAACACTTTATGCTGAAAATATGATATATAAATAAGACACGTTAAAATTCTAAGACATTCAAATAACAGTTAATGATATAGTATAAATTATCTATATTTAAAGTCTCTCTCTAACTGCTTCTTAGATATACTCTGCGAAAATCGTTTTATCAGTAAAATTCCAATTTCAACTTGAACCGCCATAGCAACAGGATATGATGATAAACTGGAGATTCTGATTGCGGGAGTTTAGGAAATTACGTAACCTGTCGAGCAAGATATAAGATAGCTCAGCCTCACTGGTTTACTAGTCATAATTTTCTTTGACATAAAACAGCAATCGGCAAGGTTAAAAAAAATACATTATGACTAACTGTGAAATTCAATGCCGTCATATTTCATGACACAATAGTAGATAAATATTTTGGGAAATAATTCTCACTCATGACATTTTCAAGCTTTCTTTTTTGCAACTTTAAAAAAAAATTCTGTGGTTCAGTCAGAGCTGTACTACAGTAAAAAAATTACACACACACACAAAAAAAAAAAAAAAAAATCCTATCCAGCATTTTTTTTTTTTTTTCGCCAAACGCAGTAGGCAAAACTCTTTTTAGCTGTAATTGGAAAGTGAAGAACCACCGGTTCTTTAGCTATAGACGAGTTTTTCGCGGCACTTCAGTATTCGGCTGTGCCTCTCAGTGATTTTATGTGGGCTACCAGATTGCAATTGTGCTGTTGTTGTCTTAGACATTTCCACTTTACAACAGCATCACATAGTACTGATTGAGTCAGCTGCATCATGGTAGAAATTTCCTGAACTGAGTTGTTGCAAAGGTGACATCGTATGATGCCACCTTTGCAAAAGAGCTCTTCATTACTTCCCATTTTACTGTTAATGTTTGTCAATGAAGCCCGGATGCTTCCTTTTATACCATAAGAGTTATTGTTGTGATGTATATGGCCACCATATCCGTTACTACAAAAAAGGCATGCAGATATCTTTGATCTCATAATGTATTTTCTGATATAATGGGTGCTAAAAATCAAAGCAAAAATATCCAAAGTGCTTTCAGTTAAGGCTAATTCTATTTATCGAAGACAGATTTGAAAATTTTGAAATGTATTATTATATTTCTGATCAAGTAGAGCATCGTATTCTTGAAAACCGAAATGATAGCAAGGAATTATAGGAAGCGATGGCTAGAGAACGCGATCCAGATGTACTTCTAAACACAAGAAATAAATATCCTTCTATTCCAGCATGTTATCAAAAAGGAATCCCATGAGAATTCTAAAGTATTAGCAATTAAAATGGACATGTAGCTAGTCTTCATGAATTACTGTTTATTATTATTATTATAATTTTTATTATGAGAGTGGGCGTTTGAGCTAAAGATTTCCAAAATGAAACTGAAACACTGACAGTTCGAAAAAGTTTAGAATCAGGGTAATAAAACTAACCACATCCTTTCTTCATAAAGCAAAAAAACACATTTCTTATCATCGTTTCAGGTTAACATTTTTAAAATGAAAATTTCGTTAAGATTTTAATTAGAATATTAAAATATTTAAAGACTGGCTATCAAAATTTAGGGATGAAAAAAATTTTTAAAATAATTTTTTTTTTTGACCACCGATTCTTACTTATGAAGGACATTTTTGTTTTGGATGACATCTTAAATGATACTGAAAAAAAAAAAAAAAACAGAATAGAAGAGTCACGAAACTGTTACTGCTAAATTTTAGGTTGTGTTAAAATGACATTTGCAGAATCTTGTCGAAGAAATGCGGCAACTAAACAAATCAGTGAAAGGTGTTTCTTTCACTGGTTCACGGTGCTCAGGAAAGTGAAACTCCTTCTCCTATATGATTGCTGCTGTTTGTAAGTTCATCAGACTACTTATACTATAAGTTGGACAGTTTTTAAACTGTAACTATAAGAAATGAAATTAGCATACCAACACGAAATTTTGATTCCCAAAAAAAAGTGAATAGACATACTGGAATAAAAGCTGGAGTTAATCAAACACACGTAAAGTGTGTCCGTGTTACATCAGTGGTTCTTAACCTTTTCGAACTCACAGAACATTTCTGATTATAAGAAAAATTTGGGGAACATCAAAAGCATTAGGGTCATAAAACTAACAATAAAAATATTCATGGACTTGCCTTTTATAAAAAAATGGAACTTATTTTAATGCGATACTTGAGCTTGTCGGGTTTTCCAGATTTCAGTAATATCAGATCTAAAATGTGATATAGCTACCTTCATCTATATTAGTAAGTCTTTCACGCTTTTTAGTTTTTATATTGGTTAATGTTGAGAAACCGAGCTCACACAAATATGATGCTGAAAACTATAAAAAAAATTTTAGTGTCCTTTTGGAGAGAGCTTTGTATTCGGCGAATCAGCTGGGACAAAAATTCAAAATTTCTCAAGAGTTATTTCAGAGAATTTTATTTTTAGAGTGCGATCAGTTGACAAGGTAAGTAATTGTTCCTCTTCTTGTAAGGAAAATTCACAACTCGATGTATTAATTACGCTCAGAACTGTGTCATGTGACTTCTTTCATAGGTGGAACACTTGTAACCAGCTTGCGGAACACGAGTGTTCCTGGTAACACCGGTTAAGAACCACTGCGTTAGATAGTGCCTTTGATACTGATGGAAGTTGACGGCTGTATTCCTATCACATGCATCTATAGAGAATTGGATTTTGTTTTTTCCAGAGAGCTATATACTCTTCGTGTGATGATGCCTCGGTTGGCATCTGCCTTTTCTTCTTTGTAATTTACGTAGTAATTTACAAAGAAATCATATTGGAAGATGATTTCTTTGTCTTTCTGGATCTGTGGTATCACTCTTTTCTCCAATATTTTTGATGCACTGGTCACTTTTCATCATACCATCAACAGGCACAAGTGATCCTGGACCGTCAAGTGTATAACAACCCCAGACCATCTCTTTAGCTGGGTGTTTAGGAGCTTGTTTGAAGGTGGCAGGGAGAAGTCTCCTCGACCTGCTGATTTGCGAACATATGGTACTCGCTCTCCTTTGACGAAGAAATAGCTCTCACCTAAGAATATGACCTTCTTCGACCTCTGAATAGTCCAATCTTTATACTTTTACCAGCTAGAGCCACTTTTTCTGCAGACTTCTTCAACAGTTGTTTTTCTTTTTTTGATCTGTAGGCAGTCTTCACTGTTTCCAACAATCTTCGATGCATTCGCATGTCAGAAACACTAATCGCACTTGCTGCCGCCTCTATTTAAGTCTGCAAGACAATCTTAGTTTCATTCTCTTTTTCTTAATTAGTAAACGATTTTGAATAAGTGTAGTTTTTCTTTCCTGTCAGGAGAAAAGGCGCCTGTCACCTTAAACCGCTTTAAAATCGAATTAACAGTTCCCAAACTAACACTACACTCAATGGTAATTTGACGTTGAGTCATAGAAATGTGCGAAAGAAAGTAGTACCTATTTTTGAACGCTTTCTTAGAGATGTGCCCAATTTATAGCTACATAAAATGAATAAAACACTATGACTATCAACTTGTTTACACTATTAAAAACTCACAACGCTATTAATAAACATCTTTAGATTGCTAAAACAGTTAAAACACACAGCAGTCAACCAAAATTGTGAACTAAAACCAAATCCTAAAACAGCAAACCGAAAGCAATACGAAAATTATTTTGAACTAAAAAAAATAAAACCATTTCTAAACCAAAAACTTGACGAAAATTCGGCTCGTTGGGATTAATTTGTTCGCTACTGTATGTCAAAATGAGTTGCTTCCCCCCCCCCCCCCCTACACACGCACACCCTTCCCAAAACTTGGTTTTTGTCCTTTCAAATAGGAAAACTGGACAGAGAACATATGCAGTTGACATGAACATAGTACTATAGAGTGGTTGGGTTCACTAACTGTAGTGAGGTATTATCTGGTAATTATAATAATCCATATCTTTTGAACAGAGTTCCGTAATTCTTGAATAAGTATCATTATAGTTTTATTAGGAAGTCCGGTATTTTCGTAGAATTTCAGAGGTCTTGATTTTATTAATATTTTTATTGAATTTAATTTTCTAGGTCACAATAATAAAAATTCTCTATAATATTTCAGAGGAACAGAGGAAGGTGAGTGAGAAAGAGAGAGAGAGAGAGAAATATTGCCTGATTTTTGCTATAGGCATTCACAGTCTTCCTGAGTTTTACGTTTCTATGCTTGCAAAGCGGTTTATCATAGATTCCAGTTTAGTCACCAAGAATAAAACTAATTTATTTATATATTTATTTTAAGGACCGGGGAAAATTCAAGTTGATAGAAAAAAACGGGTTATTACCTGTGATTTGATCCTGCATCGCTATAGGACAATCATAAATAAGCGATAAAATTAAGGGGATAAAAATCCCTTATTATTTTACAGCCAGTATGCAAAACTCTAAGATCGAAAACTACGATCTAAGAGTTTCATGCCGAAGAACTATCGGCGAATCCAAGTGTAAGTGACCACCTGGTAGTACAACACCAGGCAACTCGAAGCAAAGGTGGAGCAAGCTCCCTCACTGTCCTTGATATTTTCTCATAATGTATAAACACACAGCTCCTAGGAGATGTAATACTGCTTTACATTATGAGGAGAGGTCACTACCCAGACCGGTTTCAACCTTTTTTGAGGTCTCATCAGTGAGTAGCTAGACCTGGATGGCTATATCAAAGTTTAAGTGAAAAGAACTTACATACCTTCACTATACGAATTATTATTATTATTATTATTATTATTATTATTATTATTATTATTATTATTATTATTATTATTATTATTATTATTTGACACCTCCAGGAAGTCCAAAGACTCATGCTAACAGCATCGAACGAATTCCAACTGCTAACCGCGCTCAAACTTACTTATGCCAGAATGGTGTGTCCATATATTATATTGTATTATATTATAACTAAGATGAAAAGCCAAACGGCTATATTTTCTTAACTTCGCCAGAAAAAAACAGCCGTTTGGCTTTTCATCTTAGTTATAATAAATAAGTGATAGTTAGCGTTAGAAAACATCGTGGTGAGAATACTCCCAACTTTGTCTATGGTAATGGTTGAGTTCTGGGCGACTGCAGATTTCTAAAAATTTCTAACTAGAATAGCCTCATCTATTTTTATTAGAAAATGTAAAAGCCGTTAAAAAAAGGAGAAATTCATCAATCCGGACTTAAGATAATTTTTCCAGTGAACACGTACAGTTCCTACCACTAAGATGTTTCGGTACTAGATACAGAATATCCACTTTTAAACAGCCTGGCCGATAGATGGTGCCCTCTATGTAATATATTTATTAGCATAGGAAAATATGAGTCTTCGTTTCCATGTGAATTTGTATCTTTTAAGATAACGTTGGGAGGTGTATCAGAGATGCTGATATAATTTAGAAGAACTTAGATATTGGATAGTTTTTTTTTTCGTTTTTTATTTAGAAAGCATTTCATAATAGAACATATCGATTTCCCAAGTGTTGGAATTACCCTTTGCGTGTAATTTGTTAGCCATGATTGACTTCTTGTATGATTGAAATGTCAATCATGCTGCGTTCCTCCGGTTATTCAAAGATTTCGGGTTTGCCATTATAATTTTTAATAAAGAATACAATTAATGAAAAAATAACAGGGTGACAGTATGGGAATATGCTTTGGCCGTTGTTGCCCTCAGGATAGACAAAGCAGGTAAGTCATAATAAATTAAATATGTGTTTTTCGACCTTAAGTTATTCAAAAATGTATTATAAAGATTTGTTTATTTAATATATGTAATTATGCAATTATACTTTTACATAAACTGAAGATTCTCCTGTACATGATCAAACTGCTATATATATATATATATATGAATTCATAATAAAAATAAAATGTCAGTAAGTTGATGATTACCGGTCCATACGATGTAGTAATTTTACAGCTATAAAGGGCATATTTAAATGTCAAAATGGAAATTCTAATCACAGGCATATGCCAATAAATAGTATTGGAAATTTACTATTGAAAAATTAGAAAATTTTCTGATTAATTTATTTAATTTTGTCGAATATAAGGAAATGCCTTTTTTTTTTTTTTAGAAAACATTGGTTCTTCATCTTTAATTAATGAAATGGAATAACAGCCTGAGATTTGCGGTAATTACGTAACGCAAATATGGCTAGAGTATATGTTTATCAGGCGAAAAAGATAGTATGAGTTATTAAAATTATTGCTTCTTGAAATGTATAAAAGTACTGAGTGATAAGGTGTTTAAAAAGAAAGAGAAAAAGATTTTCAAACCAACTTCATATTCAGGTGGCATGAAATTTGTAAGCAGTTTGTCAACTAATTGCTCACTAACTGCTGAATTTTAGCCTTGTTCAAATTCGTTGTTTTTTATTTAGTTTTCAGATATTATTTAAAATTTTTGTTTTCTAGTGTGAGTTAGAGTGGAGGTGTTTTGCAATAACAATGTACATCGACGAAAGTCATTTTGCGTTCTGATAGGAAAACTTAATTGGTATGCTAGTTTGTTCACGCAAAAAATTGTTTTTGTTGCGTCTCTAGGGACGACGAGAAGGAGAGGGGGGGGGATACAAATTATGGGCCCGACTGTTACATTCGTTTTTATTTTCTCCATAGTTTCATTGTTATTATGCCTCTCTCTTTCAAGGAATGAGGGCACAATTGCGCCCCTGCCAGTCTATAGAGGCTGGTGCATTACAGCATTGCAAAATTCCGCAAGACAAAAACTTAATGGTGCGATAGTTCAGTTAGATTTATTAGGTACTTTTAGAACGATGGTGTGGAATGCCACAGAAGAAGTTGCATCTATAACGATGAAGTAAAACTGAGATATTCATATTTGCAGATAGGCGTTGCTTTCTGTAAAAATGTTGAAAGAAAAATAATCTAACAAATGCCTCACAGCATATTGTGTTGTGCTCAGATTATCTGCAAATTCTTTGTGTCCATTCTTAAGTTCCATTTTCCTTTATACTTGAACAGATTGAAGCACCATGTGCCATATTTTCTAAAATGGATTTTAATTGTTCTGTGTTGTTATGCGTTTGCCTTATGTGATAAGTAGAATGTTGGTGGTTTTGTGGTGTTCAGATATCTAGATTTGAAAATACAATAATCTTCATGCAAAAAACTTATGCTTCTATATTGTGATCACAAAAATCTTACACACCCTTTGGTTGGAAAGATCCAGATCAAATTTTCTCTGATATAATGAACATTTATACTTGCTTTTCAACTGAACTGGTGTTGGAAACTGGTTTCTCTGCCTCCCTTTTATAAAATATCTGAACTGATATAGGCTGACCTGATATGTGTGCTTGAATGTGATTACCATTCATGTTTTTATTTAATGAAAAAAATAACAACAACAATCGTCTAGGGATTAACTTTTTATTTACTTATTAACCAATCTTTTACCTTGGTAACCAATGGTATTTTCGAAAACACCAAGATATGAGATAATTACCACATGCAGGAAGATAAATGGACTGAGTTCAAAATGGCATGACTATAGTCCTAATGCATGTCTTGAAGGGATGTTGATCATTCTGCTCAGTTTTCTGCTTTTTTGTTATGATAAGGTACAGTGGTGTAGTGGAGCCAGAGTGCACAGCATTAATTCTCAATTAAAATTTGGATCTTCTCTACCACTGATAAGTAAAATTCAAAAGATTAATTTGCAGAAATATTAATTAATTGTTATGTTATAAAATTTATCTGTTTTAAATTAATTTTTATAAGTTTGCCAACAAAGGTGGGAAGAGGGACTAGCAGGATGAGAAGGTGAATAAAACCTTATAGCGCTCTGGCACTTTTACTTAACACTCCTGCTGATGAGGTAGCTGTATTTATTTTGATTATTCTTGAAAATTGAAATATGTTGATCACACTGGAAGAACAACTGAATGAGCATAGAAAATATGTACAGTATCCACATTGCTACTTCTGGAGTTGCAGCCCATGTCATTGACATAGATCATTTGATTCACTGAGGGAAGAAAGGAACCTCTATTGTACGGAACTAAATAAAAAAAATATGAGAGGACTGTTTTTGGAATCTGTGTTCTCTGTACTTAAAAATTTGACATTCGTGCATGTTTTACAAATGCCTTCTTTATGGTAGATGAATGTCATCACTCTGCAAAGACCACCACCACTCTGCTTCTTGGAAATCTGAATGCCTTGAAAGCATTTCAAACTTTAGTATCCAGAAAAGTTTCCAGCTTTAGTATCCAGAAATGTTTTGCCTCTATTTTCACTTAAACAGCCATATCTTTACGAATCCCAGATTTATCCATCTATTTTACAGATGTGTTTGTGGCCTGGTTGGCTGAGTAGTCAGCATATCCTCTCTCCAACCAACTTTTCATGGGTTCAATTTTTGTGAATGTTTGTGATTGCCTTTAGGTGGGATGTGAATTTCAATTTCCAGTGTGAAACCAGTGTCCCAAGGAGGCCTGAAGTGGCTTGAATAAGTTCCATGTTTAGTCTCTAGAGCAGAGATGCCAGACTATGTAAGAAATAAATAAAAAAATACAAAAAAAAAACAAGAAAGAAAATTAACAAAAATAAAGAAATCTAGCCCAACCATGGTATAAATGTACTATGGGTTTACAAATAAATCTTTCATGGGTGGAATCCACATAAAATAATAATAATAAAAATACAGAAATCTAGGATTTGTATAGGATAAATACTGTTTCTTTTGGAGTATTCCTAGAAATCTAGAAGTTAGAAAAATAAATATATAACCCCTCACTAATTGACTTCACTTTTACTTGTACAATTGCTTTGGTTATTTCTGTCAGTATCAAAATAGCCATCGGTCAGTTGAAGATGGTAAAAGATTACAGAACATTTTCAAAACGTGATGAAACATGAGTAGCAGCAGTAGCTGAGTTAGGGTTCTTTTTCTGTTTTGAGTCCAGCATCAAACTTGTACAAGTTTACACTATTTACTGTCATTGTAATCATTAAGATAGAAAGAAATATTAAAAAATTCTTAATTTTTATGATGTACTTTAGAAATTTCATGTTATTATTCAACAATTTGTATTGTGACCTAATACTATCACCTTTTTTTTTTTTTTTTAGAAAGAGAAGAAATGGTGGTGGATCAAAATATTTTAAAGAAAAGGCTCTTGTTGAGGTGGGGTTACTATTTAAAACAGATTACTTCATTTCTTAAAGATAAGACATACTCATTAAGCTATTAGTTTGTTTAGTGCGCTTTTTTTTTTTTTACTGTATTTGAATGGAATTCAGTCTTGAAGTGGTTTTGGCAGGCAAGATGCAATTTTGATTGCATCTGCCAATATCTCTTGCCATCTGAGCTTATTTAGAAAAATATTTATTCAAATTATTTAAATAGCATTTCTATGTTCTTACAAATTGGGATAATGCATATCTGTAATATGCATTTATTATTATTAACATCTGACCTCCATGGAGTCAGAGACTCGTCATTTATTTCAATAGATACTGGCTCCTATATTCTAGTTAAAGTCGGATGAGGTTGTTGCTGTCCATCCATTGAAGAATGTTAAGTAGATCACTGTTTTTAAGTATTTAGTTATTACAGATATCTCAAAGTTTAAGTGTCAGAACACTACAAGGTGTTCAGATACTCGAGTGAGAGAAATAGCAGATACTGATGCTCCCATCAGCAAATTAATGAACGAGGTTTGAGGTCAGTTATGTATAGGAGGAAGAGCATAGGTGAAAATATGAAGCTGTGGAGCTTTATGGAATTGGTCAAGATATATGAGGAGAAAGCCATCCACCATGACACAGTGGATGATCAGAGAGAAACTGACCAAGTAACAAGAAGTGGAGGATAGCCCATAAGATGAAAGTTTGCTAAAATTTATATATGCAGACTTGCTTAAATGCCTGAAATGCTAAAAATGACTATACAGGCTTCTTTAGTTTCCATGGCTATATCCAGAAATAAGTGATGTGGGCTGTAAATTGAGCACAAGAAACCAATAGTGGTTGTTGATTAATCAGTCTCTAAGATGAGGCCTATCAGTTAATCAGCTCTTCTCCATTATTTTTAAGAGACCTGAAGTAATGGAAGTTTGATAACAGTTTGATTTTTCTTTGGAAATAGGCTTGATATAGTATTGTTTCCATGCTAGGGTAGAGATTTGCTCCATAATGTAAGTCTGAAATACATTTAGAGATAAGAGGATGGTCTGAAAAGTTCTCGGCCTCAATCATAGATGGCAACACTATCGGCAAGGTTTTTTTTTTCTAAGTTAGTACATCTGTTATAAGCATCCATGTGAAATTACAACTCATTCTTTTAAGTAGTTTGTTTTATACAGCTATCTGAACCAAAAATGTTGTCTGTGTCCCTTAAAATGGATAAAATTGAGTATCGTACAGTTATAAAATTCTTTGTAAAAAGAAGATTTAACACCAAAAGAAATTCATACGAAGTTCATAAAAGTTTATGGGCACTCTTCTCTTTCATTTTTAACAATTAAGAAATGGGCTGCTGAGTTTAAACTTGGCCGTACCAGCCTTGAAGATGAAGGACGTCCAAAAAGTGTAACAACACCAGAAATCATTCATCAAGTGCACGATATGGTATTGGATGACCGGCGAGTCAAAGCGCATGAAATTGCTGAGACTATAGACGTGTAGGATATATTTTGCATGAAGAATTGCAAATGAAAAAGCTTTGTGCAAGATGGGTGCTGCGCTTGCTCACAGTCAAAAATGCACTTGCATGAAAATCTCTGAACAGTACTTGGAGCATTTTAACAAGAATAAAACTGATTTTATGCATAGATTTATTACTATGGATGAGACTTGGATTCACTATTACACACCAGAATCCAAACAGCAGTCAAAACAGTGGACAGAAGCCGGTTGTTCAGCGCCAAAGAAGACAAAGTTGGTTCCATCAGCAGGAAAGGTCATCATGGTATTTTGGGATGCTAAAGACATTTTGTTTATTAATTATCTTTGAAAAGGGTGAAACAATAACCGGGGAATATTATTCCGATCTTTTAACCAGACTAGATGAAAAAGTTCGTGAGAAAAGACCCAGTTTGCAGAAGAAAAAAATCATCTTTCATCAGGACAATGCACCTGCCCACAAAGGCGTTTTGGCAATGGGAAAATTAAGGGATCTGTACTATGAATTGTTGGAACATCCACTCTATTCCCCAGATTTGGCTCCCTCTGATTTCTATCTCTTCCCAAAACTAAAACTCTTCCTTGCTGTTTAGCATTTTTCTTCAAATCAGAGGGGTATTTTGCAGATCTTACAGAGAACCACTACAGGGACGGGATAATGGCACTGGAGAATTGCTGGAATAAATATATTAGTCTTAAGGGAGATTATGTTGAAAAATAAAAATAATTTTGAAATTATAAATTTGTTTTTTCATTGTTAGGCTGAGAACTTTTCAGACCACCCTTGTACCATCATTACTGGAAGATTTGTTATTTTTGCTTTTCAGGACTTTTTTTTTTTTCCCCCTAGTGAAAATTGGGGAGAAGGCATGCTGTTCTGATATAGGTGATTTCCTGGGTCTTTTTTGCAGGAGTTGGAGGAGAAAGCTGATGTTGGATCAGCTTTCCTCTTTTACCGAGGAGCAAAAGAAGTTTCATGTGAAGTTTCCTCACCACTAGTCTACTTGAGTATAGAACCCAATAACTTCATGTTACACTTGGATAAAAGGATTAAACAATAGTATAATTTCTTGGTATTTTAAATTTAATCTTAGCTTAGTGAATGTGAAAAGAGAAGCCAAGGAAAGGTATGTTAAATTACATTCACGATGAGTATGGTGTACCCCAGCCAGAGACAAAGGCAAAAGTTTTTTTTCAGTTGGTAAGAGAGAGATTAGAAGTTTTGTTGATATGAATGTATGGATATAAGGTGAAACTTCAGGATTCTGCCTGTAGGTTTGGAAATACTTGAAATTATGGCATTGGAGTCTTGTGCTTCATAGAAGTATCTTTAGTGTAGAAATGGAGCCTTGTCTCTTGATTGTGAGGGTTGTAGCTATTTGATTCCATTAAAGTTTGATGGTGAGAAGCTCTTGTTGTAAAGGTGAAAAACAAATGTAATGTGTTCTATTAAGGATTTGACAGTCCCAGTTTTCTGTTAGCAGAAGTGTGATGTGTATGACCAATGCCATAACTAACTTTTCATGGACTCTGTGCAAGATTTTATTTTTGTCCCCTATTTTTTTGGAAAAAAATAAAAATAAAAAACAGATACGATAGAAATTTTGTTTATAAATAAACTTTGTGTATATAATAAATATGTGGTATATTAATAAATTAAAATGATTATTTTAATTGGACTTTTCAGGCTTTCTTTTCAGCACATCATTAATCACATCATAATATCTTTAACAGTATTATACTCTATTGAAAGTATGGAAAGATTGGATAATTTTAACTTGATTAATTTTAACTTGCTAAAACTCCACTCACATAAAGCAGTGGAAACAGGAAGAGTGAGAAATATTCGGAGAGCAATACTGATATTTGAATATGACTCAATTAATCCAAAATCATGAAGAGCCTGTAGGATATCAAGCGGAGTTGCAGTTATGTTTTGAAGCTTCAAACTTGAATTTCACAACTAACTCATACGTACTTAATAGCCAAATCTGCAGCCGATTTTTATAAATCAGCAACACTCATCGATTCTAAAAATGAGCCGAAGAGAAAACAAAAATCATTACAATGAAAATATAATATGGATTATTTTATTGATACCCCATTTCAGGGCCCCCCTTTGTCCTGGACCCTGTGCACCCGTTGCATCTGCCTAGTTACAGCATTGTGTATGACTACCAGTAAAGGTAGGTTTCCAATATACTCTGGTTGACAAAATACCAGAAGTTAAATAGGGTCCAAAAGTTTCCCAGAACTCACCTTTTTCATGGTGAACCAAATATGTGGATGTAAGCTGTTGATTTGATATGGGAAGGTAATTAGTTCATTTTCAGAATGAAGCCAAAGCAAATGTATCATCTACATAGCTAACCAAGAAAGAGAATGTTGAGGATAGATGGTTGAAAACAAAGTATCTTCTAGGCAATTTAAATAATTAACCAAGATTATTTAAACCATCTAGACGATACTTTAGTATCAACCATTTATTCTTGCCCCTCTTCCTGAGTTACTATGTTGTCATTTGGCCTTATTCTGAAAATGAACTACCTTCCTACATCATATCAACAGTTTACTAACAGTTATGTGCATCAGAGTTCTGCTCCTCAAATCCTTAATTAATAGAACATATTACATTTGTTCTTCGCCCTCACCCTTGCAACAAGGGTGAGGGCGAAGAACTTCTCACTTTCCAAACTGTAATGGAATCAAATGGCTACAACTTTCATCATATTCAATAGATAAGACTCCTACATCTTTATGCTGAAAGATACTTCAATAAAACACAGGATTCCAATTCCATAATTTCTGGCATTCCCAAACCTATATGCAGAATCTTGGAGTTTCACTTGATACACACGTTCCTGTCAACAAACTTTCTAATCGCTTGCCAACTACAAAAGAAAAAATTTTCCCTTAGTCTAGCTTGTATTTACTAGATTCCTTATGAATGTAATCTGACATACCTTGGACAGACAAGCAGTGCAATGGAAAAAAGAATTGGTGAACATCATTAGAGTGTAAAGTGAAAGAGTTAACTGATTTGACTGGAATGAATGATTTGAATAGAGAGAAGTATGGTATGAGGGAGAATATGAAAGAGTTACTGGAAGTAGCAAAAGAAAAGTGTGAGAGAGTTAAGATAGTGTTGCCATTGTATGACAGAGTTGAGCTGAGGATGAGGGCTATAATAGTGAATGAGTCAAGGCATAGGTTATGTGGGAGGAATAATGTGGAATTTATGGATGTGTGAAGTGAGTTTGGATGAAAAGACTTGTACAAGAAGGATGGTTTGCATCTGAATGGATTTGGTGTTTGGAGTCTGAAAAAAGTGTTGTTAAATGAAGTGAAAGTGGACATGCAAAATTAGGGAAACTAGAGCTTTTATGGGAGAAGCTGTTGAATGGGTACACAGATATCAGTGAGGCAGTTGAGTGTAAGAATGTGCATAAAATGCCTAAGTTAGTACTGCTGATAACAAATCAGAATGGGACAGTTAGTATAAAGCATTAGGACAACAGTAGACCTAAGAGGCTTTTGCACTTCATGTACACTAATGCGAGGAGCATTTGGAACAATCAGGGAGGATAGAGAGAAAAAAATGGGAGGGATATTATTGATGATAGCTGATGAACTTAATCCTCAAAAGTCTTGTTCTACATCTGAATGAAACCAACACTGCATCCTTTGGAATGATTCTCACTTTCTTCATCGTCATCATCCTTTCAGGGGTTTAGGCCTAGTGGCCTATTCTGGTCTCGCTCCATCTTTTCCTTGGTCATCCCTGACTTCTATATCCTCCAAATGGATAGTATCGGAGTATCCTGAACTGTCCATTCTTTTAATATGTTCAGTCCACTTCTTTCGGTATTCATATACTTTGTCCAATACTGTGAGGCTATTTTTAGTTCTTTATATATTTCTGCACTTCTTTTGTACCAGAGCGTATAGCCTGCTGTCCTTTGCAGGAATTTCATTTCTCCATAATTCATTTCTGTACAGTCTTACCAAAACTTTATAAACTCTTATTCTTGTATGCTTTTGAACTTGGCTAGGCTCAAAAATATTGATCATTCCCCTTTTGAAAATTTGAAACTTTGATGTTAATGTCAGCTTCTTTTGTATATGATACAGCACATCCAAGGTATTTAAAGCAGTTAATTTGTTCTAAAATTTTATTTTCAATCAAGATTTTACTTTTGACTGGAAATGGTCCTTAAATAGCTATTATTTTTGTTTTGTCTGTTGATATTTGCATTCCAAATTTTTTTGCACTTGTTTAAAGTATATATTGATTTTTGGAGTTCTTCTTCACTTCTTGCTATGATTATTTGGTTATCTGCAAACAAAAGGCTATTAAGTTCCATGATCCAGTTTAAATGCCTGTTTTCCTTCCATATCTTTACTACTTTATCTATATAGATATTAAATAATAGTGATGACATTGGGCATCTTTGACATACCCCTCCTCTGTGTATTGATTTCCATTCTGTAACTTTTTCATTGATTCTTGCAGCTATTTGGTTGTTCTGATACATGTTAGTTATTGCAGCATGCAGCTGATTTGGAATGTTTAGATTCTTGAGTATGGCCCACAGTTTGTTCCTTAGGACTCTGTCGAAGGCTTTCTGGTAGTCTACAACCAATATTTATACAGTACTTATAACCAGTATTTATTATTATTATTCAGGCCTCCATGGAGTCAAAAGACTCATCATGGGAGGTCCTTCCTAAGAAACACAAAGTCTATCATACCACTCCTTAAACTCATTGACCGTTCTCGCTCTCACCACTCCATCAGGCATTGCATTCCATGGTTCAACCACTCTCCATGCAAAGAAACCACTCCTCACCCTCTTGCAAACGGTTTCCTTTCGTAATTTCCAGGGATGGCCTCTTGTCATCACTCCTTCCCGCTGTTCAACCAAGCGAAAGAACTCCCCAGTGTCAATCCTGTAACCACCTCTCAACAGTTTAAAAGTCTCAATCATATCACCTCTCCTTCTATCCACCAAACTCTGCAGTCCACATTCCCTCAGCCGATCTTCATAATTAACATGGTACAGTCCTGAAACCATCTTTGTTATCTGCCTTTGTACCCTTTCCACAGTTAATTTATCCCCTTCAAATCCTGGGGACCAAATCTGAAAACAATAGTCTAAGTGTGGTCTGATCAGAGACTTATACAACGGAATGATAACCTTTTTTATCTCTGCAGGTCAGTGTCCTTCTCATTATTGTAGCAATCCTCTATGTTACCTTCACCACCTTTGCAATATGTCCCCTAAATTTAAGGTTTCTATTGATCATCAACCCCAGATCTCTTGTCTCCCCTACTTCCTCCAGTATAATTCCTCCCATAGAGTATGTAGCGTCCCATCGATGTTTCCCAAACCTCAAGACCTTACATTTTGCTGTATTAAACTGAAACCCCCATTCATTTGCCCATCTATTTAGTTTATTCAAATCCTCTTGCAGGGTTACCACATCTGCACTATTACTAATAATCCTTCCCAGCTTCGCATCATCTGCAAACAACTGAATATCTGCTTGCAGTCCACGGACAATGTCATTGATATAAAGGTTAAACAATATAGGTCCCAGTACTGAGCTCTGTGGGACCCCACTTGTAACCCTCTGCCTCCTTGAAACTGTCCCACCATACACAACTCTCTGATACCTATCGGACAGAATTTAGAAGACTTATTCCTCTGTAGTTTTCACAGTTGCACTTATCACCTTTTTTACATATTGTGATGATAAGTGCCTTAATCCAACTTTCTGGGATTTTTCCTTGCTTCCAAATATTGTTAAATAATTTGTCATTTGATGAATAGGATGCCTGCATATTTTATAAGTTAAATATTTATTCCATCTTCTCCAGGGGATTCTCCTGATTTGCTTTGCTGTATTGCTTGTTGGATTTTTTGTAATGTTATTTCTTCCACTGTAGTTAGTAGTAAGCATTATGTTAGTTTTAGATTCGTTACTATTTTGTGATAAGTTTTGGAAGAAGTTTGGCCAGGTTTTCTCTTTGATTATTTCAAGCTTCACTTTTCCTTTATTCATATTCCTTAGAATTTTGAAAGTATTTGGTCTCTTCATTGTAAGATCTCTTTCCAATTTTGTTATAAAGTTATCCCATGTTTCGCTATTCTTTTTCGACATGCTTTTTTTTGCTGTTGCTCTTTTGTATTTATAATTAATTTTTGCTTCTAGTGATTTTGTGTTTATCCATTGTTTATATGCTTCTTTCTTATCTTTGATTATTGCTTTAATGTTTTCATCCCAGTTTCTGTGGTACATTGCTGGTGCTTCAAACACAAGAAGCCCCAGAGATGAATCACAAGTAACATGAAGCTAATGTCTCAAACAAGGCATCCAAAGGCAGCAAGCCTCCTGGATCACTTGCAGCAACTATGATAAATACAAAACTTAAAAAATTCCATGCCAGCTCGATCGTTGCCCAGAATAACAAGGATTGTGTGGCTTGTTTGGGTGGAGGGCAAGCTTCAAAAAATATGCTACTGTCCCCTAAACAACACTCTCTCAAGATATGTTCCTTAAAACATAGGACTATCTAAATTCAAAGCCAAAGTCATTGCCAAAATAGCCAAAGACAAAGCATTTGATGTCCTGGATCTCCAGGAAACCCATGTGCCTGACACAGCCCTCAAGAGACTAAAGATCCCAGGCCTAATTCTCGTGTCTTATAACTGCCATTCCAAACATGGCCTGGCAACTTGCATCTGGCCTGGCATCAAGGACATAACCCAATGTGTACCTGATGCAGAATACTCCATAGGTATTAAAGTTGAAAATACGACCTACAATGTCTACAAACCACCATCGCAATCCTGGCCTGATCAGATGGACTGGCCACTACCTTACCCTGCTATCTATGTTGGTGACTTCAACTCTCATCACACCACGTATGGCTATTCCTCTAACAACCGGGACGGTAATATATCAAATACATCATAAATCAAATACATGTAACCTGTATTTGATTTATGATGTCAAGCAGGAAGTTTCTGGATAAAAACAGAAAGGAAAGATGTATCTCAACCATTCATGAACTTGATTTCACCACATCTAGCCGGAAAAGCTGGTCACTTTTGAGAAAATTAGGTGGGGCAAAACCAATAACACACAAAACAACAGAGATAACTCCTGATCAAATGGCTAATCATTTATCCAAAGATACGTCCACTCTATCAGGAAAATTACTATGCAATCTTCCATCAGACAAATCCTGAAGACAGGCCTTGAGCTTCCTGAACTTGTACACCTTGTATCTGTACGGGAAGAGGTACCGATAGCCTTCAAACTCGCCAAGAATGGCAAAGCTGTAGGAGCGGATGCCCGAGTTTCTAAAACATCTTGGTCAATGGTGCCAAACATGGTTGGCTGCCCTTTTCTCAAAAATTATAATGACTGGAAAACTACCAAATCTGTGGCAGGAAGCCAAAATAATTGCTGTGCCTAAACCAGGAAAAGATCCAAATGATGTCAAAAATCTAAGACCTATCTCCTTGCTTTGCTCCATCTTTAAGCTCTTTGAAAGAATTCTCCTTAAAAGAATTTCACCACTCATCGAAAGAGCACTCTCGATTGAACAAGCTGGCTTCAGGCCAGGAAGAAGTTACTGTGACCAGGTCCTGGCCCAGATTGAAGCAAGCTTCCAGAAGAAACTTAAATCTGGAGCCACTTTCACTGACCTAACATCAGCTTATGACACAGTCTGGATCAAGGGCCTCCTCCTAAAGCTAAGAAATATAAGGTGCAAAAAAACTTTCCAGCTTTTTGAATCCATTCTCTCCAACAGAAAATCCAGGTCCATGTTGGTGGAGAAAAGAGCAGGCACAGTTGCCTTCACAATGGTCTCCCACAGGGCTCTGTGTTAGCTCCTTTACTCTTTAACATCTACATGTACGACTTACCACATACCAGCTCAAGCAAGTATACGTATGCTGATGACCTAGCAATCCTACATCAATCTACCTCCTTTGCCAACCTGGAATCAACCTTGAACACAGACCTAAACATCCTCGAAGAGTACTTCAAGCAGTGGTACTTGAAGCCAAATCCAACAAAAACTGTGTCCACAGTATTTCACTTGAGCAATGAAGAGGCAAATCAACACCTCAATCTTTCTTTCTGTGGAAAAATGGTAGAACACGAGTCTCACCTGAAATACCTTGGAGTGAGCCTGGACAGAAGCCTAACCTATAAAAGGCACATCACCAACCTGTCCAACAAAATGAAAATGAGAAACAACATCATTTCAAGTTGCTGGAACAACCTGAGGTTATGGTGCAGAAGTCCTGAGGTCATCTGCGCTAACCCTTGCATTCTCTGCAGCAGAATATTGTGTCTCTGTCTGAGAAAGAAGTGCGCACACTAACATTATAGACACCCAGCTAAACTCTACCATGCGCACAATTAGTGGGACAGTGAGAAGCACCCCTCTCTCCTGGTTGCCTGTTCTATCTACATTGCTCCACCAAACATACAGAGAAGAGAAGCCTCGATTAAGGAATTTAATAAAGCAATGAGCAACCCACTCCTGCCTCTGCACCAGACTCTTATAAATCCACCCAGTCTTCACCTAAAATCTAGAAAGCCTTTCTGGTCCATGGACGAACTCTCTTCAGCTCCCTGCCATCAACACCTGACATGTGGAGAGAATATTGGTCCAACAATCTCCCAACAAACGGCTTCCTGGTAGAAGATCCCTGTGCTCGGCAACCTGGTTTTTCTCTTCCTAGGAAGATTTGGTCATCTATCAACAGGATCAGAACTAACAAGAGCAGATGTGGCTACCTACTAAATAGGTAGAGGCTGTTAAACCACTCTTATTGTGATCCCGTGGCTTAGACGATTACTCATATTGTAAATGACTGCCCAAAGTGCCAATTCTTGTGTCCTACAGGTGACAGATGAGGCCTTGGATTGGCTTTCCACTGGACATTGACCTGTAGCTGTTTTGTATTCCTTTTGTCATAAGAATAAATAAAAATCCTGTTTCTTATTACCTTTCTCCTCTTCCATTTATCCTTTCCTTTAGTATATATGGTGATCAGCATTCATTTTAGACAAATTACGGACTCCTTGTTTTGAGGCATTCTGTTGCTTATTTTATTAATACATTTTTTAAATTATTTCATTCTATCTCTATATCATCATTTTCTTTTATTTCCTCTAGTTTTCCATTTATTCTTTGCGAATACAGGTAGTTGAACTCCAAAAGATTCGTGGGGATTTCTCTTAGCACTGATTTGGTTAATTTTAAACCATCTTGGGGGTATTCTTAATTTATCTTCTAAGAGATGATGATTCATATTTTATTTCTGCACTTCTAAATACCTGGCTATCTAGTATCATATTAGCTGTTTTCCTATACTTTTTAATAATAGTCTATACTTTTTAGGTTTCTTGATTCCCAGGTGAATTTATTGCAATCTTTATGCTTGAAAAAAAAAAAATGTTCATCATCAAATTCCTGCCGTGTGTACAGGATATGATAGTACTACATGAAAAAAATTACATCATTATTAATTTCCTATCTACAATTTTCCTCCAAATCAGTCTGTTACTTGTCAAGACTCCAACATTATCAGATCTTATATTTCTATCGTCTAAGGCACTTTGTACTGTATCAATCCACCTATATCTTGGTCTTCCTCTGGGTCGTTTTGCTGCCAACCTGGCAGAGAACACTTGTTTTGCTAATCTTTCCTCTCCCATTCTGTTTAAGTGACCATACCACCTGAGATTAGCTCTGCTAACGCATTCCTGGATGCTGACAATGTCAAGTTCTTTCCTAATATCCTCGTTTTTAATATGATATTGCCATTGATGCCATTTGTTCACACCTATAATCTTTCTCAGGACTCTCATATCTGTGGTCTCTAGTCTTTGGTCAAGTGTTTTACTTCTGACCCAGCTCTCAGATCCATAAGTTAAAACTGGTTTGAACACTGTCTTGTATACTAATTTAGTGTTCCGACTAATTTCTCTCTTATTCTATATGAATTTATTCAACTGACTTCCCACCATACCAGCTTTGCTGATTCTGTTGTCTATTTCTATATTTAATTTACCATCTTCAGTAAAAATCGTGCCTAAATAGCTGAAATGTTTTACTTGTTCTACAGGTTCTCCATTCACAACACAGTTGACATTTTCAATGATTCTGCCTATTTTCATTGTCTTTGTCTTTTTATTGCTGACCTTCATACCATATCTATTACAACAGCTATTCAATTTAGTCAGAGAATCTTGCAGACTTGTAGCGGATTTATTTAGAAGTATAACATCATCCGCATAAAGCAAAGAGCTGACATTAACTTCTCCAATTTTGATAACATGTTTAATACCACTTTTCTTCATAATGTGATCCATATAGATAATGAATAACAGAGGGGGATAATGTACATCCTTGTCTCACACCAGATTTAACATTAAACCATCTTCCTGTACTTCCTTTAATTCTAACTGCTGACTTACAACTCAAATAAAGACTAAGTATTGCTTGATATAATGCCCCATTGACACCATATAGCTGTAGCGTATTGAATAGCTTCTCTCTTGGCACCTTGTCATATGCCTTTTCCAAATCGACAAAACTTAAATACAGATCTTTGTTATATTCCCATGCTTTCTCGACCATTTGTTGTAAAGTGAAGATCTGATCCTGACAGCCCCTATTTGGCCTGAATCCAGCTTGTTCTTCACCAAGCTTTTCTTCCACAATTCTTCTCAACCGTTTCTCAAGTATACTTGCATACATCTTGCCAGGAACACTCAGTAGGGAAATACCTGTGTAATTCTCACATGCAGTTTTATTTCCCTTTTTATATATTGGTACTATGAGAGCTCTACTCCAATCATCGGGAATTCGTCCTTCCAGGCTTTTTGAACTATGCAGTGCAGCCACTGTAAGACTCTTATACTACCATACTTCAGCATTTCTGGTCGAATATCATCTACTCCTGCTGCCTTTCCACATTTCAAGCCTTTGATGGCTTTTTCTACTTCAAGTATGGATATCTATTCCTGACTGCATGCCTGGTTAGTGTTTTTTACCACTGTGCTGTCATCACTGCTTGTTTCATTTAGCAGATTTTAAAAGTAATTACTTCATACTTCAAGGATATCGTTTTCTCCCATTTTCATGTCACCTTTATCATCTGTAACTCCTTTTACGCACTCTTTCCTCCATTCCTAAGCTTCTTCAACAACCTCCAGAATATTTTGCCACCTTCTTGATATTTATTTTCTATATTCTTACCAAAATCCTCCCATGACTTTTGTTTTAGCTAGTTTTACACAGTTTAGCATTCTTGCATTTGTCTTATATTCTCTAAGAGCACAAGCTGACTTATTTGACAGGAACTTTTGATATGCTTTCTTCTTTTCCTTCACTGCCTCTTTAACTTCCTGTGTTCCACCAGGGAGTTCTGATTTTTTTATCCTTACAGACAACCTCACCACGTGCCTCTCTCTGGCAGAATCAATCAATGTTTTCTTCAGAGTTTGCCACTGAATCTCCAACGTTTGATTCCTGTTCTCAAACTCTTTCATTTTTTCTTCAATAATCTTTGTGTATTTTAGTCTACAGTTCACATCTGAGAGCTGCTCAACTTTTATTCGCTTTAAAACTTTCTTACATGTTTTTCTTTTCAATATGAAATTCAATTTTATCTTGCTCAAGACTAAATAGTGATCGCTTCCAATTTCAAATCCTCTGTACACTCCTGTGACCTGCACCAGGGAGAAAACATCACTATCAACAATAACATAGTCAATGAGACTTTTCTTATTCCTAGCCTCTTCTCTCCATGTGAATGTGTGCACATTTTTATGTTGGGAAATGGTGTTAGTAATAACCAGTCCATGTTAGTAATAACCTGAGCAGAAATCCAACCGATATTTGCCATTATTAATAGCTTTGCTCTTTTCTCCAAATTTTCCCAAAATATTTTTGTATGTCTCACAATCATTTTCTACTCTGCTATTTAGATCCCCAACAAGGACCAACTTTTCCTTTTTCATTGTGTCAGTTGCTTTTTCTAAAGCCTCAAAAAATTCCTCCACTTCTACCTTAGTAGAACCTTCTGTGGGACCATTGGCACAAATAAGTCTCATTGTCCAGTTCCGCATTCTCATATTTGCCCACATTACTCTACTGACTGCCATTCAAGAAGATTAGCCTTGTGTTTTGTGTTGAATACTATGGCTACTCCTTCTTTTCCTTGATTGTCATTGCCTGAATATAACATTTTGTATTTATTGCTCAGAAAGATCTCACCAGTTTTGATCTTTTTTGTTTCAATCACCCCTATTATGTCGATCCTGTACTTATCTAATTCCTCAGCTAGCTCCATTTCTTTGCCATTCAGGCTTCTTACATTGATAGTACCGATCTTTAACTCTGGTGATGTTGAGTTGGGGTTTGTTTTCAGATTTGTTCCAGTAGCTGACTTTTCGCTGTTTGCCCTGGTTCCCTGGTGAAAACAAAAGGGGCTTTGTTTAACCGGGCGACGCCCCAGCCAGCATGAAATTTTGTCATGTTGTACCATCATTTTTTATTTTGGTTTAACCAATAAGAATACAATTTGGTCGGCTAAATCCCAAATTGCCAGCCCATCCTCGTTCGTTCAGTATCCAAGTAAATACCCAACAGGCTGCACCACAAGAAGGTGAGGATTGGACATTAGGTCAGAAGCCCTGGTCAGTTCTCCGCATTCCTTTAAAGGCTATGTGGAGGTCTCCTCTCAGTTATACAGCTTTGACCCTTAAGACCCCCCCCAAAAAAAATGTTAGTAATTTTTAAATTATTAAATGCAGAAAATCCTTAAGTCTGTATCCATTTTTATTGCATGTTGTTTCATGATTTGTTCCTATATTTATGTATATACTGGAATGTTTCCCTACTCTGGCATTAAAATCTTCCATTATTAATAGATAATCATTTGCATTTATTTTATCTTTTATTTTTTGTAAATCTGAATAAAAGGCATTGCTATCTTCCTCTCTTCCTTTGGAGCATAGACACCAATGATAGTAATATTTTTTTAATTGATTAGTGAATAAAAATCATTAACCTTGCTTTTGCTCTTTCCTCCTTTTTTGACTCCACTGTAGATATAGATGTAATTATCCGTTTTATCTGAGCGTTTTTGTTTTTTCTTTGTTTCTGTTATTACTGCTAATTTGATATTTCTTTCTATTAGGGTTTTGTCTGAGCGTTTTTGTTTTTTCTTTGTTTCTGTTATTACTGCTAATTTGATATTTCTTTCTATTAGGGTTTTGTCTAGATCTTGATATTTGTGATGGATATTCTGGACATTCTGAGTAGCAACATTCCAGATATTCTTGTTTCTTTTATTTATTTATTTTCTTTCCTTATCCTGTTAACCTGTCTGAGTCATTTTCCAGAATGACAGTTCAGTTACTTCTTTTTTGAGAGGTTGGAGTAAGAAAGATTCAGCTTGGTTGGTTACTGGTCATTCACAGCTCAGTTTGGTGGTGGGGCTGCCATCTTAGGAACTCCAAACTAGCCCTAAGTTTCCCTTCTCTCATTTGTACCTGACCAAGCTTTCCACTGGGGATTAGTACACAATCTTCCACTCGGTTGCTCAGATTCCAGGACTTATGGCAATCTTTATTGATTCATGGATGCAGTTTTAAATATAAAAGATTCTTCAAAAGAAAGCTTGAAACCATTTGTGCCATATCAGAGGTTACAGCAGTACACCAGGTATTTCACGAGGGTTGAAACCAGTCTGAGTAGTGACCCTTCCCATAATGCATAACAATATACGCATCCCAAAGGAACTGTTTTTTGCTTTATGGGATGCCAAGGCAATTGATGTGAAGTTAATATCCCATTCTCTGTACATAAGTAGACTAGTCATGAGAATACCTCATATGCAAAGTTTGTTTACTTATGTGTGGGTAAAGGTTTAAAACAATAATATAATTTCTTGTTAAGTATCATACACTTTTTAAATAACCAAATGGGGGGACAACTTTTTACAAGTTGTCATTCTTTTTTTGTGTAAGGTGGTGTATGTCTGAGATAAGTTGCTTGAATATTTTTGAAAATATCAAGTTCTTATCCAATATGTTTTATGGCATTGATAACATCAGTGGTATCAATTTTGACATTGATATCATATCCTTAATTTTGCTCAAAGATGTTTTGTTAAATTTCAGTTTTAGTCCATATAAATTTATTCAGATAGCTCTCCATTATACCAGCCTTACCTGTTCTGCATTTAATTGGTCACCATAAAATTGTGCCTAAAAAGTGTAGATGATGTTTCTGTTTTCTGCTTGTTTTTAGAGTTTTTTAATTCTCAGATCAGTCGAGAAGCTTGTATTGACAGTTATTGTTGAATTTTTTTATGGTATAATTCACAAGACACTAATAAGAAAATAATGTATTTACTTAATTTCTAATATTTCACTGATTTTTCACCCAGCATCTTCAGCACACAAACAGTTTAGTTCTTCATTGTTTTCTCTAGAGAGAGAGAGAGGTGTAAACAAATATTAATTTTATCTTTAAATGACTGTCTCCCAGATTGTTGGCAAATTGATACAGCCACATTTGTTGAGGTTTGGTGAATGTTTGAAAGCTGCAGCTGATTCCAAAAAGTCTCCCTGATTTGTAATGACTTCTCTGTAGCACTTTTGTTTGCTTTCATCTAATTCTGTGTGAAAAGGTGTCCAAGGCACATGGTCTGCTTGCCATAACTATGGTGCCAAATGTATTTATATGCTCCAAGGCAGATGTCAAACAGACCTTTCTGTATATCCATAGTAACAGATGACAGGTAGTATCGAATGCTTCATAAATTCCTAGATGTGATAAGGAAGATGAATGGGTAAGTATTGTCAGTGTTATACTGCTGGTTTTTATACTGAATTTTTCATAATTCAATTTCCTTAGACTTTTGAAGAGTTATAGCAGATTCAAGGGGATATCTCCTGTTTAAATGTCAGCTTTAATACCACTTTCCTTAATAAGTGGAGATTGCATGCAATCTTTCTCTTCTTCTTGAGTGTTCTGCAAATGAGCAGGTTCTTCTCTTAGTTCCATTCAGCATGTCATCTAGCATTGTTTTCCTTACTCTTCCTCTGGGTCTTTTTTCCGTCTATTTTTCCTACGATGGCATCTCTGATGATTCCATTCCCTCTCAGAATATGTCAGATTCAGTTTCTCTTTCTTCTTTTTATCTTCCTTAACAGACTTCTTTCTTCTTCTACTCTTTTTAGGACCTCTTAGTTATTTTATCTGTCCATTTGATTTTTTCCATCCTTCTCCAAATCTACTTCTCAAAGCTTTCCAAAATCTTAATTTCTTCTTTCTTCAATGTCCAAGTTTTAGCTGCATGTAGTCCTACCATTTGAATTATTGTCAGACCATCTAATTGGCAACTAATAAAGACAGATTAAAAACTGTTCAGATTTGCATTTTGAAAAGTTTTTAATTTGCCTTAATCAACAAATTAATATAATAAGCTTTGATCTCAAAAGAGCATAAAGTTTATTATATTATCATTATTTGTCAATATTTATCATAAAGTAAAAAACTAGTCTCAATCTGATTTATCCTAATTCATTTAGTATTCATTAATTTTTCCCTTTAATCATTCTTTATATCCTCAAATTTGCTTGTATAAATCTTTTCTAAAACAGTTTGTAAGGCAAATCCTCTCTTTCTTACATCTAGTTTTAATTCTCATTTTATAAATTTGTATGATAAGAGCTTCCCTCCAACTATCTGGGTTTGATCTAGTGATGAAAAATAGGACAGTCAGTGCAAGATACAAGAATGGTTATGGCCCAGTGGTTACTGCACTTTATGTATGCAAATGCCAGAAGCATTAGGAATAAGTAAGAGGAATTTTTTGGTATTGGTTAGTTAAACATGGCCAAAAGTTAGTCACTAGTGAGATTTTGTTGGTGGAAGATGATAATAAGCATAGGATGTAAATAGTATAGTACCCTCAGGAAGGATAGAGAAAACAGGAATGGAAGAAGGAGTACTGTTGATGATATCAGAATTGCACCCAGCAAGAGCAGGAGTTCAGCAGGAAAGTAGAAAGGAGGTAATGCATTTGAAGCCCTAATGTGAGAGAACAAAAATACCTGGTTGGTTGCTGCTACAGGCCAGGACAAATTAGCACAGTGAGTATTATCAGCACTTCAGCTATTAGGACATGGTTTGGAAGGAGGAAATGGAATTTATGCAGCTACTAAGAGAGAATTAAGTGAAACAGCATGTGATGGAGAGGGACTTGGGGTTTGAGAGCATGTTAATCTGGTGATAGCATTCATAGGATTTGTTCATAACCAATTGCCACTGATGGGGAAAGTAATCATGAAGTTGTGATTTAGGATGTAGTTAGGTGCAGAATTTTCATTTAAAACTGAATATATATGTGGTGTAGATGATTATGACAAACTTAGAGGACACTACAGCATTATGGCATAAGAATCTACAACAGGAAAGGATATTAGCTGGGCATGGTAGATAGTCAAAGGGATATTTGAAAGAAGTATCTCGGATTGTAAACGCAGGGTCAGTATTGTAAATCATGTAGCATTTAAATGAATGAGTAGAGTCATTAATCATGACTGCAAAATAGGAGAAAAGTGATCAGCAGGTTCATGAGAAGTATAAAACATGGGAAAAAAAGATGGCATATTGAGAAAACCAAAATCAAATATGAGAGGAAATTAGCTGAATGTGCCAAAAGAAATCTCAAGGAGTTTTGCTGTGTGATGAAAGGGGGGGGGGGGGGCAGGTTGACTTTAATGCATACTGATGTTAGAGAGGTGATGGAGGCCTTGCAAACTGATCACTTGGTATCATCCAGGTGATGAAGACATTGCAGAGACAGCTGTGGCAGCGTGTGATAAGATAAATCTGCTGGATTGCAGCTTGGTTCGCCATGTTGTTAACATACCTGATCTCTCTAGTTGACAAGGTTGCAAGTTTTGATCCCAGCATGGGTGTCTGATTTTTTTTTTTAAGGTGAGAGTTGAATTTTGTCACCTGGTATGAGACCACCGTCTGATTTATTGGAGGTCTGAAGCAGCTTAAAAAAAACCAGTGTTTGGTCTCTAGAGTAGTTTTTGGTCTATGTAAACAAGTTAAAAGAAAATATGGAAAAAGTTTAATTTAATAAAAAATGAAATAAGGAAAAAAATTCTTAGCCTAGCCATAGTATTATTGAATTATAGGTGTTCCCAACCTTTTGCAGGTAGGAGCCACAAAAGAAAAAAATCTAGAGGGCTTTAGAATCCTCCAGGATCTTAATGTACAGTAAATGTGGCCGCATGATTAGGATATTGACCTAGGCAGAATCCCGAGGAACAAGGAAATTCTTTTTGCATAAAGGACACTCCAATTATAACAGATTACTTCAGTAGTTGGAAAAGTTGGTCCAGATTAGAATTCTGGAATAGAGAGATAAGAACAGTGCTGCAGTACTTCATGAACTGTAGCACAACTTCGGAAGAATAGGTCTTGCTTCAGTAAATTACTCACTTTCTGTAATAAAGTCGCAATTCAGTTTGGTAGGGAAAAAATGGCTTCACAATGATAGTGCTGGATTTTGCAGACATTTGACAAGATACTAAAAGGAATTATTACATAAATTGGAGTAAATAGGAATGGATATGAAGCTAGTGATATAGATGGAAAAAAGGTGGCCAGTGGATAGATAATAATAAAGAGTAGTATGGAGGAGTGAAATCCATGAGACAGTAAATGACTAAAGGTTGCTGCAAGACTCAATACTTGGGTTAGTGCTATTTAATTTGTATATTAGCTGTTGGAAGTGATTTATGGGACAATATCCAGTTGTTTGCTGATGATTCAAAACTGAGTAGAGCATTATATATGAAGGTGATGTGAAGATTTTGGGTTGATTTAAATAGACTGTTAATGTGGACAAAGGGTAATGGTTGCCAGTTCATTGTGGCAGGTGTAAAGTTATGCACAAAATTACTGCTTTGATGGAACTGGACTGTAGGAAATTGAAGTTAACGATTTAAGATAATGGCAGACGTTGAAATTTAGAGGTTCTGTTACAAAAGTATGCAAAATATCTTGAACACTGACGTTGAATATATTAATAAATACAATTATTATTCTTCATTATAAGGGTCTCATACAGACTCATCTGGATTGCTCTGTAGATGATCTAGAGGTCAGTGACTAAAATTAACAGATTTGTGGAATTGCTATGAGAATACCCACAAATTTTGAGTTACAAAAATTACAAGGACTTTTCAGTACGTCAGGAAAGGGAGGGAATGGAGGTTACCTCTGGAAATGGTGTAATTAACAAAGGTTTGAAGACTAGATTTCTTTCCCCTTTTAAACTAGGTGAATGAATGAAATGGGTCCATACGTCATCGAATGCTTTGCAGCAAATAAGTGCAATAGGTATTATATCATTAATGTTTAGTGTGAGCCAACTGTGATGATTCTTTGGGCTCCATTGAGGTCTTTGCTTATATAAGCAGACACCTCTATGGATCTCTATAAACACCTCTTTGGGCTCCATAGAGGTCTTTGCTTATATAAGCAGTGTAGACTGCAGAAGTTTTATACCACCATTCACTTCAGCTGCCTTTTTACATCTTGGATCTTTTGGCTATTTTTACATCAAGTATAAGTACTCCTGATTACATTTCCTCTGGATATTTTTCTGCCAGGTTTTCTGTTTGTTGTTACCTTACTTAACCACCAACCCAACCATGGTGAATGAAGTGTAGCAGTCATAGGGAATAGCTACACAATGATGCTGCCAGATTTTGCAAAGGTGTTTGACAGAATACTACATAGAACTCTTATGCAAACTGCAACATATGGATATGAAACTGGTTATATGGATGAAAGTGTGGCTGATGCACAGATACCAAAAAGTAGTATAATATATGAAGGAACATAATCCAGGAGAAGGCAGGTGACTAGTGATGTGCTGCAAGACTCTGTGCTTGGACCACTGCTGTTTATTTTGTACATAAATGATTTAGGAAATAACTTGAACAGAGATCTTCAGTTGATGCAAAATTAGGTAGGCTAATAGTTAATCAAAGTGATGTAGAGAGCTTGTAGGATGATTTAAATTGGCTGACAGTATGAGTAAAACATAATGGATGTTTATTTAATTTGGAAAAGTGTCAAGTTATTCATTTTGGGATACAAAGATTACAAGCTGTGTATCACATTGAAGGAAACATACACCAGGAAATTGAAGCCAAGGATTTGGGGGTAGTGGTAAATCAAGAGCTAAATTTTAGAGGGCATATTGTTGAAGTAGTCAGGGTAGCTCATAGAGATAAGAGAGTTATCATTCCTCTTTATGAAGCTTTGATACAACCAAATCTTGGGGATGAGGAAGTGGTGGAGAGGATCCAGAGGTGAAGCTTTTATAGATTTGATGAAGGGAAACTGTTTCAGCACTTGGCTAGAGGGGGAAAGAACAAGAGGTCATCCCTCAAAAGCAAAGGCGTGAGGATTAGATTTTTTTCTTGGAGAGTGGTGAATGAATGGAATGAGTTGCCTGAATCAGTTATGAGTGCTTTGTTATGGTAGATATTGTGTTGATAGTTAGGCTCTCCCATGATGATTCTTAAGACTCCATGGAGGTACATGTGCGGTAATAATATCTGATATTTCATTTCTAGCTTAATACTATATCTGTGTTAATACACACCACCTGTGGCTAATAACTTCTTCAGAGCAGAATTATTCCAGAAATCCAGAATATTACCTTCAGTTTATATATGACCCGATTTTTTTTTTTTTTTTTTTTTTTGTGTGTGTGTTATTCTTTCCTCCATTTATAAACATTCTAGTCTCACAACAGCTCAGTAAATTTAGTTTCATTCTTCTCATGAGATTTTGGGTGTGTGTGGAGGGGGAGGGGGGACCATTTCAGTTACTTCATAGTAATACACCCATGCAGCAGCTTAGGGAACATTGGTGATCATTCACATTTCAAACTTTTTTGACATCTCTACCTACCAAAGGTTATACTATCTGTAACACATCAATAGTAAAAGTTATATAATCTGGAAATCTTCTTCTAGAGACTAGATGCACTTTTTCTGGCCACCTCAGGTCTCTGGTTGCCACTAATAGCTAAATTTTATTATTATTATTATACACTTCCATGGAGTCAGCAGGTTTATTGTGGGAGGTTCATTCATAACTGACATTTTTTTATCATACTAAATCTTAAAATCCTTCATACTTCCTGCATTAACAACATATTCCGGTAATGCATTCCATTTATTCACAAACTCGCACCCTGGCAATAAATGAATCATGTTGATGTTTCTGGAACAAAAACTACATAGAAACTAGAATGCAAATAATTTGTAGGCTTAAAATTATTTACAAGCCAACATTTCATCAACTCAAGCTAGCATATCAGAGGCACTTTAACAATACAATACACAGCGGGTGAAATGATTTTTAGAACAAGGACAGTCGTGCATTGGAGGGTGACTGTGCTCTTTGTGGTAATTTCTATTATTAATGCTGATGAGAAGGTAAGGTGATGCACTAAAATCTATCCATAATCACACCATCACTTCTGTTACAGTTAATTGGCTTCTGTAGAACTTGTGCTGCTTTCAGGAACAGTCTGATTTAAACTGAGATTTATGAAGTAGCTTGGCTTTCTCCCATCTGATGAAATGGACTTCCTTCATAGCATGTTGTGCTATCCCTGCTTTTTGGTTTTCCATACCAGATGTATTTTTTATGTTCATTTTTTCTGGACCAAGGTAGTCTTTGTGTGAAATACTGAGTTCCACACTTATGATAGGGAGTACTATAGATATCTAAGGAGAGAGGATTCTTGCAATCATTGATTTGTTTCAGGAAGGTGAAAACTTTATTCAGAGGTTTGTGTACTGTTGTGATTTTATGTTGTTTTAGGATGGAACCCAGTTTATTGCTTGTATCTTTGATGTAGAGTAAAGATGTCTTTTTATGGGTTTGACAAGAATTTTTCTATTGTATCCACATGGACATCTCGTGTCAAAGTTGTGATTGAATTTTGTTTCATATGAATGGGAAAAAAGCTAGTTAAATTTTTATTGGAAGAAGAAAGAATCTGAACATGAAGACAGCAGGTTCTTCTGCTTTTTTTTTAAACCTTACAAAAGGGGACACTGGGGTGGGGGGGGGGGGACCTCATCCAGAAATGGACTGATCCAGATTGAAGTTTGTGTTGAGGAGGGGGACAGATCTCTGTTGCTTCCTGATTGTGAACGTCACTTACCAAGACTTTTGGGTTGAATTACAACAAGCAGACATCCACTGCATTGGAAATTTCAGTCATGACTTGTTAAAGTAACTCTTGCAAAGGTATAAAGCTCATAAAGTTTAATGGAGTGAAACGGCACTAGGAAACAATTAAAAGTAGTATTTAATGCTTCCAATATTTCATCTCAGTTATAGATACATCATCAAGGAGTACAAAATGAGACTTGTAACACAATATAATTCTTCCAATTTTAAAAGCTCCATTGAAAATATAATTGTTAATAATGCTGATATCCTAGTGAGTTTTGACATCACGTCATTATTTACTAACATTCCCCCTAAATGAGACTTTATCCTTTTAAAGAAGTTTTTTCCCCTTGATATCATTGACCTCTTTTCCTTGCTGTCCATTCCAGTAATTTCTCATGGAAGAACAAAAATTTATAAACAGATAGGGTATTGTAGGTATTATTTCATATATAAAACTAATATATGAAGAATAATATAGGAGGAAAATCCCTCCCCCCCAAGTGACAGGTCGGTTGGGAGTGGTACTAACAAGAAGTCGCATCACGGACCCTGCACAGGAAGTGGGAATAACGCATAGTGAAAGAAAGAATATAGGAGGAAAATTTGGACATACTTTTTTGGATGTTATTTTCTGTCTCCTTATCCTGGTGATGTGCATTCATCTGCTGTTAAGCTGTTAAAGGAAAGGGGGGGTTTTTTGGAAAGTGGGGGAATTATTTGAAAAAAAAACTTTTTTTTTCCCCAAATAATAGCTTCATTGTGGTAGATTAACATATATCCTTCATTTTATACCAAAAAAAAAAAAAATCTAGTTTACCAGGTTTTGTAAAATTCTGCTTAGCTTTATGATAAGAAATACCCATGTCCATCTAATAGACAGCTAGTTAACGTGTCATTGGATCTCATATTTATTAATAATAAAATTGATGATATATATATATATATATATATATATATCACTATATTCCCTGTGGCATATTTTTCCTTCCTAGATTTAATGCTGACTCCTATCTAACCAGCCATTTTAAAAAATAATTTTTATTTTGAAGACTTATAAAATAGTTCTCTGATAAATGGAAGGTTTGAATTGCTATTTGTATGGTAATGAATATTTAATTGATGCAATATTTTTGTATATGGTTCTCTGAAATATTTAATTTTTTTCTTTTTTCTTGGCATGATCCAGTTTGAAAATCTCATTGAGGAGGTGAGTAATTTTCATCACAAAAATAATTTTAATTGCATAAATTTTATATTGTATTATAATTATAGAGATTTGTTTGAGAATTAAATGTAAGCTCTATATGTTCTGAATGAGATAAAATAAAGTTTATCATTGTAGATAATCATTTCTTCATAATCAGTTTAATTACATATTTGTTTTGTAATGTTTTCAGACTTATTTATACTACTTTGATTAAATTGCATAAACATTTGTCATCATGCCCATTGTGTATTTTCCAAGTAGGGCATCATATCAGAACTGATCTGTTGGTTTCTTTGATTCTATTGTTACTACTTCAGTCTAATAAAAATTCAACTTCACTCTAGTTATGAACTAGATAGTTAATTTTTTTTTTATTTTCCATAATCATTGGCCCTTTGAAAAATATATTTATTTATTTCATATAAATTCAGTGTTTTGGGGGGAGGGGGGATATCTACACAGAGGTATAGCATACTGCTATATCTTTATTTATAGTGATGTACAGATGTGATAAATATTTTTTTATACATTTATCCAGTATGCAGGAAGTAATTGAATTAAGTTTGTATTTTTCACTGTCTATTAAAATATTTGCTCCAAAAATTTTATTAGAAATTATTGTGTGAGTATGTGTGTGTAGCAAAAAATAGTTTCATATAACAAATATTAATAATAGATAATGAAAAATGAAAAGTTTTTGCTACATCTTATTTTTCACTTTGTTTATTTTATTATTATTATTTTTATTTCTATAATATCTTTATGCTTAATCAGCTGTGTGCTATATATTTAATTTTTTTTCTTATTCCTAAAACATTATCACACTATGAGGTAAAAAGATCAGTATGTTATTTTTAGTTTTCTTTCCATATTGTTTTAATTTTTGATTTTTCCTTTTATCAAAGAATGGGTACTGGCATGTGCCAGTACCCATTCTTTGCTAACAGGAAAAATCAAATATAAAGTACTGCAAGATATCTGACTCAGACATCTAATGTGTGAACAATATCTAAAGTTTCGAGCAGATCTGAAATTATGAAGTGTTAGTTGTAAGTAGTATTTTGAACAAATAAACACACACAAAAAAGTATTTTTAAAGTCTGTAGATGTGATATGTTTTGTGACAGGGTAGGCTAGATGTAAAAGTTATCTAAAGAAGGGAAAAGTGATCTTGATTGGAATATTATCAAAAGTTAAGGAAAGAGCAAAGCAAGATCTTTCTTCTGAGAAATAAGATGATGACATCAAGCTTTTATAATTTGCATTGTGTATAGTTAGCTGTATTTCTGGTGGAATCCTCAGCCTGTTGGTTAGAGAACGGGTACATTAATCCATTCATATTTCTGAATTTAGGGACACAAAACACACTTGTTGAAATGATTATTTTACTTATTATTAATGAAATAACACTTGACGTTTTGACCCTTGTATTCCAAAAACATTATCACACTATGAAGTAAAAATATTAGTATGTTATTTTTAGTTTTCTTTCCATATTGTTTTGATTTTTTCCTGTTAGCAAAGAATCGGTGAGAGTTCACCCATTAGCAAAGAGTGAGAGTTCACCTAAGGTGAACTCTCGCTGCTGGAGAAAGGTCTAAACTACGCCATTGCGCCGAGGTCAGTAAACAAACTTGACATCATTTATCATATCGAGAGAGGTTTAATATCCCTCCCCGCCAGTCTAGCTGACAAAATACGTATGGAAACATCCTGTATACTAAATTCAAACAAAATAACTAAGCAGCAGCCTAAACAAAATGGGAAAAACGGGCCCTCAAAAATAACCATGACATTATAATCACAAAAGCAGACAAAGGGAATGGCACTGTTGTTTTAGATCAGGCAACTTACATAGAACCATTTAGTATCGAACCACAACACCTACCAAATGGTAAATTACAACCCCACGAAATGCATCAAAAAGAAAACAACTGAATTAATTAAATCCGTTAACACATGGCCAGAAGAAACAACTAAAAAACTAATACCTCATTATGCCCGCTTACCCAGAATTTATGGCCTGCCAAAAATACACAAAACAGACACACCACTACATCCGATTGTTGAAAGAATCGACAGCCCAAATTACCGCTTAGCCAAAAAAATTAGCAGCCACACTCAAGGAATTGGTAGGTCATTCCCCTTCCTATATAAAAAATACACAACATTTCATAAACAAAATTAAAAACATTACACTCAATGATCAAGATTTATTAGTCAGCTTTGACATAACTTCCCTCTTCACCAATGTCCCAATCAATGATACTATCTTGCTCCTACAGAACATATTTCCACACAACATCACGGCCCTCTTTGCCCACGTACTCCGCTCCAGATATTTCGTGTGGCAAAACAATTTTTACCTTCAAAAAGAGGGTACAGCCACGGGCTCACCCCCCCCCCCCAATAGCTAACTTTTATATGGAAGACTTTGAGCAACGAGCTCTAGAGTCAGCATGCCTAAACCCCAAAATTTGGCTCAGATATGTCGACGATATTTTTGCCATTTGGCCCCACGGCCGCGAAACACTAAATACATTCCTTAGCCACCTGAACAAACAACACAAATGTATCCAATTCACCATTGAAATGGGAAAAAAACAACTCGCTCTTCCGTTCCTAGACACACCCATCACATGTTTTCCCTCGGGCTGTCTCTCCTTCTCAGCCTACCACAAACCTACACACACAGGCCAGTACATACACAAAAATTCTTATCACCACCCAACACAAAAACTAGGGGTCATAAGCACCCTTCACACAGAGTTCAAACAATTTGTTCAAATGAACAAGCTCTAAACCAGGAATACAAGATCATCAACCATACATTTATGAAAAATGGATACAGTAAAAAAACTATTCACAAGATCCTCCACAGGGATACCACTAAAAACAAAAAAAAAAAAAGATTTCAAGAATGCTATTGCCATACCTTATGTTAGAGGCATTTCTGAAAAAATAGACAGAACACTACACAAATACATCAAACCACCTTTAAACCCTTGACAAAATTAAGACACCTACTCAGTTCTTCCAAAGATCCTCTTCCACACTTAGCCCACCCAGGGGTTTACAAAATACAATGCATGTAACCTACCATACATAGGGGAAACAGGGAGAACCATCCCGGTTAGGAAGGACGAACTTAAACGACACATTAAATACCTTCATTTTGGAAAAACTGGCCTTTCTGACCATGCACTCCAAACATACCACAGAACTGATTGGAAAGGTACCAAGTCCCTACACCGCACCAAAACCTGGTTCGAGAGGAAATTTTTTTATTTTATTTTATTTTTATTTATTATTTTTA